>NC_052955.1:3745745-4045745 GCF_013358895.1 Oreochromis aureus | reverse complement strand
TGTACAGGAACGAAGGGATGAACTGGAAACACTAACAAAACCTAAACTGGGAGAAGCTAACCTGAGGAACATGAGGAACGTAGAAAACCAGGAGTGATATATATATATATATTTACATACACACAGAGGGTAATGAGGAAATGGCAAACAGGAGGGATACACAGCTCTGAATAATTAGACAGGGAGGAAGCATTGACACAGTACACACACTGTCAATGGAAAATGGGAGACTAACACAGAGACATGGACTTGACAAGGGGATACAGGTGACAGGGGAGACAGAGCAAACATGGAACACAGAGACAGAAACCAAAAGACTAAGCACTCTAAGTAACACTGGAACCAAAGACTAGAGATTCTAAGGCCATGTCAACACTAATACGTTTTCTTTTGAAAATGCATCTTTTTCTCTCCTTCTCGACTTCCGTCCACACTGAGACGGCGTTTTTGGTCAAGGAAAACTGAGATTTTTGAAAACACTCTCCAAAGTGGATACATTTGAAAATGCTGTTTTTGCATCGCAGTGTGGACTGCGAAAATGGAGTCTTTCTAAAACGATGATGCATGTTAGTCATATGATGCAGTCATGTGACCAGTTCAACTAAGATGGCGGACGGCATTATACAGCAGTTGTTTTGTTTGCTCTCAATTTTGACAGCCCTGTTAAACATTAATATCAGTTTGTACATGCTCCAGATAGCTTTTCTTCAAAGAAGACGAAATGTTTACTCAGAGCTGTTGTTCAGCGGATGAACTAGACGACAGTTGTGTTTCAGACCGTATATGGAGCGGCGATTTTAGGGTGAGATCTGGAAGCTGCTGTGCGTAGTGGGATAACTTTGTGTGTGGAACTGTTGCGCCCGAGGAGTGGCGCGAGAACGTTAGAATGTTTAGAGACTCTCTGTATCATCTGAGTGAACTGTTACAACCTTATATTCAAGGCCAGACAACACGATTAAGATCACCGGTGGATGCTGTTACAAAGGTTACTTGCACGCTGTACTATTTAAGTAACAAAGGCAGACTGCGGAAAATGGCGAACGTGTTTGGATTAGCCCGACAAACTGTGTCTAAAATAATCAGAGAAGTGTGCAGGGCTATCACAATTCACATGGGACCCAAGTATGTTTCACTTCCATTTACAGAACAAGAGGTACAGACGCTTGTCACAAACTTCTATGCAACACGGCATCCTGCAGTGTCTAGGAGCTAATGACTGCACACATATCGAAATAAAACAGGTTTCAGCAAACTCCACTGACTACATTAACAGGAAAAGCTAATTCTTGCTAAATGTGCAGGCTACCTGTGATTACACATACACAATCATGGATGTTGTTATTGAGTGGCCTGGTAGTGTTCACGATGCCCGCATATTTGCTAATTCAAACAACAGTGCCTACTTGAGAGATGGAAAGATTTCTTCTTGTCCAAAAGTAATCATGGAGGGTTAAGATCCTGTTCCTGTATTTCTCCTCAGGGACCTGGCATACCCCCTGCTGCCCTATTTTATGAAAGAGTATGGTAGTGGAGGTACTACTCCTCAGGGACAGTACTTTGGGTTGTCATTGTGAAAATGCAGAATGGTGATCGAGTGCTCCTTTGGACATTTAAAAGCGCGATTTGGAGGGCAATGGACATAAATCTGGATGATCTTCCATCAGTGATCAGATGATCGCCATCAGTGCCTGTTTTGTTTTGCATAACTTTTGTGAAGCTAGCAGAGAATTCATTCCAGACCGAACTGTTGCTGCAGCTGTCCAGTATGACAGAGACTTCCAGGCATCAACACAGCACCATCATTTCTGAACAGAATGCAATGAAACTGAGGGAAGACGAGTAAGAAATGTGCTTACCAACTTTCTTGACCCCTGACTGATGCTCTTACGTTGTTTGAAGACTTTGGAAGATTTTGCCACCTACTGTTGTTTGCCATTGTCATGTGATTTGACTTAATGAATGAGATAAAATTCAATTTAGTTAACAATAATCTTGTTTGACTAAGCTTGTCTCAGATTGTGAATGTTATGTATTGTCTGAAGTGCTCAGGCTGTAAAGTGTTAACGCAAAAACATTGTGACAGTCACTATAGTCAAGTCAACAAATAATTAGCAAAATCCAGTTTGGATGACATTGAGCTTGTGTGAATGAACTTTACTTTCAGATTGTTTTATGTACACTTTTCTGTGAACATGAAACAATATCTAAAGTGTTATGCTACTGGAAAGTGTTAATTCAGCATTTAAACAAACATATCAGGACTGTATAAAGCAATACACTGAATAAATAAATCAACTGTATTTTGTTCATAAACATTCATCATTTATTGTGTAATTAAGTTTTTGTGAACATCAACATATGCAGCAGAGGAAAAAAAATGCTAATTGTTGACGTGTTACTGCTGAAAAATCCACTCTGTCAAACAGAAGAGTGAAAATGAAATCACGCCCTTTTAGGCATTGTCAGCATGAATTTAACAGAACCGGCTGAAACTAAAAATGTCCAAAAAGTAGCTTTTCACTTTTATGTGAACTTAAAATGTCTGTCAGAAAACAACATAAAAAAAAGAGCATTACCATGAAAGTCCATAAAACAACTTTAATACAGGGCTAATGTTGTAGCCATGGCTACAGGAAAGAATGAAACCATTAGAATTAAACCGACAATAACAAAAAAAGGTTCTTTTTAATGATGATAGTGTTGCATTCAGCCTGTCATGTCTCTGTTGAGTCTCTGTAGACATACCATCTGTGTCAGAGTCCTGACTGGCTGTAGCAGGAGATGGAGCAGAACTAAAGGGCGAAGGAGAAGTGCTATCGTGACAGACTGACGGTGGATAACTGTCATCGGTGGTGCTGCTGTGGTTGTTTATGTTGCTTGTTTCGATGCCACAGTTAATGGTGGTGACGGCTGAACAACCACCCAAGATCTCTTCGCAGAGTTCAAAGTACAGAGTACTACTCTTCCATGCTCGCTTCTCTTTCCGGAGTCTATCGCGTGTCTGTACTTAAACCTTATAGCCTTTAATTTTGCTGTAATTATGAGTCCAATATTTCGGCATATTTATTTTGCCACGTCTCCCAGTCCATATTCTCGCTTGCGTTCGCAACTTTGTACTCTTGTGTTACTCGCAGCAACAACTCCACCTCACTGTCAGTCCATTTAAAAAACTTTTCCTCGACATTTTGCGGCAACGTTTCAAAGAGCCGGAAAGTAAATAAACGGCGGATGGAAATGTCGAATCGTCTTACGTTTCACGCATGCGCAGTACAGGAACGTAAGCATTTTCAGTGTGGATGAACAATTCTTCAGAAACAATTGAAAATGATAGTGTGGACACGGAGCGTTTTTAGACGAAAATGCCATTTTCAAATTTATCGCGATTAGTGTAGACGTAGCCTAAATAAGACACAAGCAAAAACTATTAATAATAAATAACACAAAACACTGGGTCACCGAACCAGGACTGTGACAAACAGAAATTTTCCATTACACGGAGTATTAGGGTCACATTAAGAAAAACATAGTATTGATCAGTTTGAGAAGTTGAAATGTGGAGATTACAGCTGTTGTTTCATGACAAACTGCCACAGCTACAATACTGTCTGTAAAACGCCTGGTGTATCTGAGTTAGAGAAATTGTACTCCAGAGTCGGTTTTAGTGACAAGGACATTATTTCTGTTTCAGCACAAAAACAGTGCAGTGATAATTATAAGGACACTGAAAAGATGCTATTTGGTCAGAAGGAAAAAAAATATCCCCACACAAATGTGGAAGAGTTGGCCAGTGTTGTAAAACACCAGTTTTGGATGTTATCTCCAATTCTACTTTTAAATACTCTAGGAACAACAAGTAAGCCTGCAGTGTGAGAGCGAAGTGCTCTAATAGGGTGATATGGTACTACAAGGTCATTAAGATAAGATGGGGCCTGATTATTTAAGACCTTGTATGTGAGGAGCAGGATTTTGAATTCTGGATTTAACAGGAAGCCAATGAAGGGAAGCCAATACAGGAGAAATCTGCTCTCTCTTTCTAGTCCCTGTCAGGACTCTTGCTGCAGCATTTTGGATTAACTGAAGGCTTTTCAGGGAGTTTTTAGGACATCCTGATAATAATGAATTACAGTCGTCCAGCCTGGAAGTAATAAATGCATGAACTAGTTTTTCAGCATAACCCTGAGACACAATATTTATATTTATAATAGAGTTACAGTATTTATACTTCATTACTTGTCACCTCTGGTCTGAACAGGTAATTGGCAGAGAGATAATAAGTCATTGAATTTCTTTAAAAATAAGCCATTTAGGCCTAACGGACGATAAACCACAGAACAGTAGTAAATTACAGTAGTTCAGCCTAGAAGTTATAAATGAACTAGTTTCTATTTCTAATTTTAGAGAATAGAAAAAGCAGTCCTACATATTTGTTTAATATGTGCACTGAAGGACATATCCTGGTTAGAAATGACTCCAAGGCTCACAGTGTTACTGGAGGCCATGGTAAAGCCATCCAGAGTAAGAATCTGCTTAGATACCATATTTTTTTAAAGATTTTCAGGTTTTTTTTTCTGAATTTAAAAGTATTTTGTGTATTTTGAAAATCTGTATGAAATGTGTTTGAGAATGTGTATTTTGTTCCATTCCTGAAGCAAACAAAGACATGATGAGATATGATGAGAAAAAAAATGTGCACTGTGGAGAAGAAGCTGAAATTTGCTGAAAAGAGGTGAAAAAGCTGAATGTTCAGCAAAAAAGAGATGAAGAAACTGAAAATTGTGCTGAAAAGAGGTGAAAATCTAAACTTTCTGCTGAAAAGAGCTGAAGAATCTGGAATTTGTGCTAAAAAGAGGTAAAAAAATTGAACTATGTGCCGAAAAGGGGTGAAGAAGCTGAAATTTGGATTGAAAAGAGTTAAAAAAGTTGAACTGTTTACTGAAAAAAACATTGCTATAAGCGGGATTCGAACCCCGGCCTCCCGCTCTGAGAACGGCTGCTCATCTTACTGAACTAAAACATGGCCCAGCCAGGAAAGCTAAAATGGTGATCACACTGATAATGTGGTCCCATTCAGCAAAATGGGCCAAAAAATGGCATAAAAAGCTTAATATCTGAAAAAGTATAAAAGTTATGAGCACCAAAAGATATAGCATGCATCAGCAGCAGAACAGTTTAAAGTTTGGTGAAAATCGGCTGAAAACTGAGGGAGTAGTTAACCAGCAAAGGTCTGAGCAACTAGAATAATAAGGTAGAACAATTAACAAAACAGCACACAGGAGTCGTCTCACTGATGAACACCTGCAGTCCATCCTGAGAATCTCTACAACACAAGACCTCACACCAAACTTAAATGAACTTGTTGCTAAAAAAAAGAAAAAAAGCATAATTTTCATTTATTTTTACTGGGGTTTTTGGCAGCATGTTCATATTTCTAACTAGTATAATTTTGACAGGATATATTTTTATGGAGAGCAAAATATTTAAAGTTGAAGTTAAAGTTTATTTTTTCTAAGTTTATTTATTCTGAAATAATATTCCCATCTGTTTTTTTTTTCATATTTAAAAAACATTGTTTTAGTGTGTTCAATAAATGTTTATCTTGTTTGGCCCGCGACCTAAAGTGTCCCTTAAGTTTTGGCCCCCTGTGCAATTAGGTTTGACACCCTTGGCCTAAGGGAAGCATGTATAATGTAAACAGAATTGGTCCTAGCACTGAACCCTGTGGAACACCATAATTGACCTTAGTGTGTGAAGAGGACTCTCCATTTACATGAACAAATTGGAGTCTATTAGATAGATATGATACAAACCACTGCAGTGCAGTACCTGTAATACCTACAGCATGTTCTAATCGCTCTAATAGGATATTATGGTCGACAGTATCGAACGCTGCACTGAGGTCTAGCAGGACAAGCACAGAGATGAGTCCACTGTCAGAGGCCATAAGAAGATCATTTGTAACCTTCACTAAAGCTGTTTCTGTGCTGTGATGAGCTCTGAAACCTGACTGAAACTCTTCAAATAAGCCATTCCTCTGCAGATGATCAGTTAGCTGTTTGACAACTACTCTTTCAAGGATGTTTGATATGAAAGGAAGGTTGGAGATTGGCCTATAATTAGCTAAGACAGCTGGGTCCAGAGATGGCTTTTTAAGTAAAGGTTTAACTACAGCCAGCTTGAAGGCCTGTGGTACATAGCCAATTATTAGAGATAGGTTGATCATTTTTAAGATTGAAGAATTAATTAATGGCAGGACTTCTTTGAGTAGTTTTGTAGGAATGGGGTCTAAAAGACACGTTGATGGTTTGGAGGAAGTAATTATTGAAGTTAACTCAGAAAGATCAATTGGAGAAAAAGAGCCTAACTTAACATCGATGGTACTAAAAGTAGCTGTAGATAATATTACATCTGTGGGATGATTATTGGTAATTTTTTCTCTAAAAATTAAAATTTTATTTGTGAAGAAGTTCATGAAGTCATTACTAGTTAACGTTAAAGGGATTGTTGGCTCAGTAGAGCTCTGACTTTTTGTCACCCTGGCTACAGTGCTGAAGAGAAACCTGGGGTTGTTCTTATTTTCTCCAACATCTGACGAATAGTAAGATGTTCTGGCTTTGCGGAGGGCTTTCTTATAAAGCAGCAAACTATTTCTCCAGGCGAAATCATCATCTTCTAGATTTGTGACACGCCATTTCCTCTCCAGCTTACGAGTTATCTGCTTTAGGCTACGTGTTTGAGAATTATACCACGGAGTCAGGTACTTCTGATTTGAGACCTTAGTTTTCACAGGAGCTACAGTATCCAGAGTCGTACGTAGTGAGGAGGTAAAATTATTAACAAGATAATCGACCTCTGTTGGAGTAGCGTTCAGATAGCTGCTCTGCTCTATGTTGGTACAGGGCATTGAAGATGATAACAGTGGGTGGATTATATTCTTAAACTTAGTTACAGCACTTTCAGAAAGACATCTACTGTGATAAAGTCTACTCTCCACTGCTGTGTAATCAATTATTGTAAATGTAAATGTTATCAGGAAATGATCAGACAGCAGAGGGTTTTCAGGAAACACTGTTAAATGTTCAGTTTCTATGCCATATGTTAAAACAAGATCTAGAGTGTGATTAAAGTGGTGGGTGGGTTCTTTTACATTTTGAGAGAAGCCAATTGAGACTAATAACAGATTAAAAGTCTTACTGTATTTACGTTTACCCTTAGCCAGCAGTTTTAAATTTCCCTCAACGCCGCCTGCTCTGGCCCCTGGAAGACAATTGACTATGGTCCCTGGTGTCTCTAGCTTCACATGTCTGAGAACAGAATCACCAATTACCAGAGTTTGACCACCGGCGGTTGTGTCGCCGAGTGGGGAAAAACGATTAGACACATGAACAGGTTGGTGGTGTACCTGGGGCTTCTGTTTAAGACTATGCTTCCTCCTCACCGTCACCCAGCCATCCCGTTTCCCCAGCTGCTTGGGACAGTCTGCCGGGGGACAGCTAGCGGAGCAAACAAGTAAATTTAAATCTTTGAGGAAAAAAAAATAGAAAAACATGTAATTTGTCAATGTAAGTTTATTAAATTACATTTAGACTCGGCATATCATCAACTAGTATCACCTGAATACACAACATTTTTCAAGATCTTCTAAATTAAAATGTATTCAATTCAATTTTAACCAGGTCATATGTCAAAACAATTTGTTTGAGGGACTCATCAAATCACAAAAATTCATATCTGGTTAACTTTCTGACTGTTGATATTATCTAACTTTGTATCTTTGGTTTAAATATAGTTCACTAGTTTCAAAGTTTGTAATAATATCCAAATGCTGAAAGTCAAAAGATTGAGCCATTGAAATTAGTTCACATTCTTTTGTTCTTTGTCCTGCAAAGGCATAAAAATGGTCCTCAAAATACTTGACTTTCAGAATCCTTACAAACATGAAGATAAACTCATTAATTGACTCTAGCAGGATATAAAAGGCTCTTTCTAAGGTCTCTTACCAGTTCTATAGTTCTGGACATACAGTGAGGGAAAGAAAAATTTTACTAGTGTGCAGCATCAGTGGGCATCTCCAAAACAGCAGAAATGGGATGTTTAGTCTCTCTGGTAAACAGGCTGAACTGAGACAGTGCCTGTTGATAATGGTGTATCTATATCTATAGGTGCTTTTAAATTAATTAATGAAAATTATGATAAGTCCTTGGGCAGCCATATTGACTGCATATAATTTTCATTTTTTTCTCCATTTGATAAGCAGTGTATTTCACAAAGATGCCAAATGGTTTCTAGTTAGCAATACTTAAGTGTGCTCTAACTCAAAACCCTTTATATAACGAGCTTCACATGCCCCCAGAAAGCTGACATATTGTTATTACATTAAACTAAACTAGTAGGGGATACTTACTCTTCTTCCCTCAGATGAATGCTTCTATTCAGCTTATGCAGCGAGCTAAACATAAATGGCTTCAGTGACCACTCAGGAGATCGTGTCGCATTCCTTAGAGCTTTTACTGATTCTGCCATTTATAATACTTTCATTCTTGTAAAACTGTAATAATAGAAACAGAGTAAGTCTGTGAAGATTCTCAGTCATCCAGGTCATGGTAGCCAGAGTAAGGTGCATCTGGTCTCCATGTAGATACATAAATGGTACATTCAATATTGTTACCATACGTAAACAACCAATACAAGATCACAACATTAACAATAAACGGACATAGAATGTAAAGTAGTGCAGCGAATGCCTTACACTGGTGTGTTTTTTCAATGCAGGCAAAACAAAGAATGAACAGCTAGCTTACACTAGTAATATAGCAAACTCCATAAACATGACAAAAAGGTCATCAATTCACTGGACAAGGTACTAACAAGCAAGCACAATAAAGACAAACTGCAAAACTTACAAATTATGCCGTCTCACGGGTAACAGAAGCAGGAATCTTCAGAGACATGAAACACAGGCCCTTCCCTGCTGAGTGCTAGGAGCAAAAACTCCTCCTCTCCCCTTACTAGGAGCTTCTGCTGTTGACCCACTAGATGGCAGGCTTTTGCCATGAACAGGCCAGGAGTAAGCATGTTTGTTGACATATCACTTCAATTACTTACAGCACGAATGACTATGACCCGTCCTATAACAAACTTATAGCATACTGCAGAAATAAACCAAGCGACAGAATACTTACTGTAGGGTCTGACAGCATTCCACGCCATGCAGCCTTCCCGCCACTAGTATAGTTTGTCATGTTGCTGGGCAAAATTTGATTCATTTTTCTTTCAGTTTTATTTATTATTCCAAATTTAGTATACAATACACACCTTGGCCGAGGTTAAATCATGAAATATTTGATTTGATGAATCAAAAGAGACATTTGAACGTCCGAGCTCACGCTGTCACTCTGGTTTTGTATGTCCATGTGTGACTGGTGTAGAGTTTTTGAGGGTCTACATTTAACCTTTGCAGACTTTAACTGAGTTAGTTTTAAATTTCAGCATTTCTAATTTGGATATTTTAAATAACTCGTTTAATATCTTAAACAAAACTGCAATATTCTTTAAGAGATCTGTGGATACACTCTATTTCATTTGACAAAAAGACAAAATATACAAATATAATAGAAGGAAATATAAAAAGTGGGCTGTTAATCAATGATATAAGTGACCATTTACCAGTCTTTGCATCTTATAATTGCCAATATAAAGTGAACAACGATGGACATAAAATTATTTACAAAAGAATAAGAACAGAGAAGACATTAAACTGTCTTAGAAATGAACTTTTAAAGCAAGATTGGAATATTGTATATGAACAAACAGAAGTTAATAAAGCTTATGAAGGATTTTTAAGAACATTTAACACATTACTTGATAAAACTGCCCAGTAATTGAAATCAACAGGAAACACAACTATGCAGGAAGACCATGGATGACTAAAGGACTACAAAATGCCAGCAAAAAAAAAAGAATACCCTATATCGAGAATTCATAAAAAGAGAACAATAGAAACTGAAAGGAAGTATAAAACTTACAAAAATAAATTAACTAATATAATGAGATCCTGTAAAAGAGAGTATTACATTAAAAGGTTAGAACACAATAAAGATAACACAAGAGATATATGGAATGTATTAAACAGTATAATCAAGAATGAATCAAGGAATAATGATTACCCTGGGTACTTTATAGAAGGGACAAGAAGTATTAATAACATGGAAGAGATAGTAAATGGCTTTAATAAATTCTTCAGTAAACATAGGGCCAAAACTGGCAGAAGAAATAAAGGTTGATGGAATAGAAAGGGACACTGGGGAAAATATTGAAAGGAACAGAAGCTCAATGTTTTTAAGAGCAGTGGAAGAGAAAGAAATTTATGACATAGTTAGAGGACTTAGGAACAAAACCAGTACAGACTGGAATGATATTGATATGGTAACAGTAAAGACAGTTATTGATGGGATTGTAAAACCATTAAAATATATATTCAACTTGTCATTTCAAAAGGGGTTTTCCACAAAAATGAAAGTTGCTAAAGTTATTCCCATTTACAAAACCGGTGAAAGGCATCATTTACAAACTATAGACCAGTGTCAATACTCTCCCAGTTCTCTAAGATACTGGAAAACTTTTCATAAAAGATTTGACAGTTTTGTGGAAAAATATGAATTACTGACAGATAGTCAGTATGGGTTCAGAAGCAACAGATCAACAGCTTTGGCATTGATAGATTTAATGGAAAAGATAACGGAATGTATGGATAATAAGAGGTTTGCGCTTAGCGTTTTCTTAGATCTAAAGAAGGCGTTTGATACTGTTAATCATGAAATTCTATTAAAAAACTGGAAAGGTACGGGTTTAGGGGAGTGGTTTTGGAATGGTTAAAAAGCTATGTAGGAATAGGCAACAATATGTACAAATAAATGAATATAAATCTAATTTGATGGATATAGCTTGTGGAGTACCCCAAGGTTCAGTACTGGGTCCAAAAATGTTTATTATGTACTTAAATGATATCTGCAGAGTATCGCAGATTTTAAAGTTTGTAATATTTGCGGATGACACAAATATAATGTGTTCAGGTGTGGAATTGCCACAGGTTTTGGAGATGATCACACAGGAATTAACAATATTAAAGAAGTGGTTTGATATAAATAAATTATCATTGAATCTAGATAAAACCAAATTTATGTTTTTGGAAACCAAAAGAAAAACATCAAAATAGAAATATGTGTTGACAATGTATATTTAGAAAGAGTAAATGAAATAAAATTTCTTGGTGTGATCATTGACCACAAGCTCTGTTGGAAGCCACACATTACTTATGTTCGGGGAAATTGGCACGGGCATTGCCGTCCTGGGGAAAGCAAAGCATATGTTGGATCAGAAAGCACTGCACATTTTATACTGTGCTTTACTACTGCCGTATATGAGCTACTGTGTAGAGGTCTGGGGAAACACATACAAAAGTAACACACAAACAATAACTATAATACAGAAAAGGGCCATTAGATTAATAAATAATGTGGGGTACAGGGACCATACAAATGCACTCTTTGTCAAAATGAAAGCTATTAAATTCCAAGACTTGGTGGAGTTTAAAACAGCGCAAATAATGTATAAAGTAAGAAATAAATTGCTTCCAAAAGAAATCTGTAAATTGTTCATAGAAAGAGAAGGTGGGTATAACTTAAGAGGGAAATGGAATTTAAAAATACAAAGTGCTAGAACAACTTTAAGAACTATGTCTATCTCAATTGCAGGAGTTAAATTATGGAACAGTCTAACAGAAGAAATAAAGGAAAGTAAAAACATAAATCAGTTTAAAATAAAATATAAAACCTAATTTTAAATAACTATAAGAATGAAGAAAACGGGGTTAACCCAGGACGGTAATGTCGCTGGAAATGGTGTTGTGGTTCTTTTTGGGTTTTTTGTTTGTTTTTTTTGGTTTGTTTGTTTTTCCATAACTTGTGTATCTGCAAATATACTCATTCTGTATTTTTCATATGAAAGAAACTATACTGTGGTGGGGCTTGCTTATTTCTTGTTTTTGATTTATTTACGTTTTATTTTGTTTTGCTTTTTTTTTTTTTTTTACTTTTGTTTCATATGTTGATTGTTTAATTTAAGACTAAAAGAAAATTAAATGAATGAGAGGTAAAACTTGAGGGGGTAGGGACAAATAAGTAAATACTTCTGCCTACTCCTTTTCAAACAAATAATGAAATGATATTTTATAATGATTGCGAAGACACATGTTTGAAATGTTTGAAATAAAAATGAACTGAACTGAACTGAACTGAACTATATAGTGCAGGGGTATTCAATTAAAAACAATGGCGGTCCAGTCAGAACATTTTCTCAACCAAAGTTTAGGAATATCGTAAACTTCCACATTCATTATAATTCAATGCAGTGTATTCTGAAGTGGTAATAGCTGTGTGTAGTCAATAACTGGCTTTCAAATAAAAAAAAAAAGAAAGTACAATTTAACAATATTTTCACGTTTATTGTTAATTTTCAAACTGAACTGGAGGCTAGGATTCTCTTATAATAATTATAAAAATGTTTTTTATTGTTTCAAATAAAATGAGGTGAAAAAAGCATAGTGTGAGATTAAGCATTTCTTTTTTCCTTAACTACATTTCACACATAAACCATCACAGATTCTATCCTTCTTTTCTTCTTGCATCTCATGTCCTTGCAGTTTCCTGTTTTCACACATGCCCTGAATAAACAATTTGATTGGCTGAGTAGCATCATGGGATGAGTTACAATGCACTGTGGTGGAAGGCATGGTCTTTGGCTCCGCTGCAGAGGAGGGGTGGTGCAGCGGGCAGTGCCAGGGAGGCTCAGGTCCAGGTGAAGGCAGTCAGCCTGATGAACTCTTTTTTCTTTTCAGTGACAGTGGAGTGTGGAGACATCTGGAAAACTTTCTAAAGAGAAAGTGCAAGGTGCCAAAAGCATTGTAGCTTAACCAGAACTGTGACTGAACACTGTGTGGTGTCACATGCACACAACTGGTCAATTTCCTGTGTACATCTATTCAGCCCTGTAGCAATAGAATACAATAAAACAGAATAGAATAGAAAGCCTTTATTATCACTGAATTAAATTTTATTTATATAACACCAAATCACAACAGTTTCCTCAAGGCACTTTATATTGTAAGTTAAAGACCGTACTATAATACAAAGAAAACAGAAAACCATAACCAACAATCATATGACCCCCATGAGCAATCACTTTGGCGACAGTGGGAAGGAAAAACTCCCGTTTAACGGGAAGAAAACTCCAGCAGAACCAGGCTCAGGGAGGGGCGGGGCCATCTGCTGCGATTGGGGTGAGAGAAGGAAGACAGGATAAAGACATGCTGTGGAAGAGAGACAGAGATTAATAACAAGTACGATTCAATACAGAGAGGTCTATTAACACATAGTGAGTGAGAAAAGTGACTGAAGAAGTTATGAAGTCATTACTAGTTAACATTAAAGGAATGGTTGGCTCAGCAGTACTCTGACTGTTTGCCAACCTGGCTACAGTGCTAAAGGGTTGTTTTTATTTTCTTCATTCAATGATGAATAGTAAGATGTTCTAGCTTTACGGGGCGCCTTCTTATAAAGCAGAAAACTATTTCTCCAGGCTAAATGACGATCTTCTAAATTTGCGACACGCCATTTCCTCTCCAGCTTACGAGTTATCTATTTTAAGGTGCATGTTTGAGAATTATACCAGGGAGTCAAGTACTTCTCATTTGAGTTTCTCTTTCTGAAAATTATGATAATAACAAAATAACAGATGAAGTTGAAATAAGTAACAACCAATTAAAAGAAGGAAATAAATGAATAGGTCACAAAACAAACAATGTGCAATTAGATTTAACATCAAGACAAAAGAAAATAAGCGTAAAAGTTGAAAATTTGAACTACAAGAGTGAAACATAAGTAAGAAATTACAATGGCAACTATATCCGTCTAACACTCAAAGAAGAATAACCAGCGCCTCCCAGTAATATGAGACAGCTCAAGGACTTTGTAAAGAACCAGATGTTGGAAGGAGAAACAGAGAAGAAGAAAAGGGCAAAATTGGAAAAACATTTGGATTACGTCTGGAAGATGTGGGGAAAAGAAAGATGTGCCTCCACATATCCAGGAGCACAACTCCCAAACAATGACACAATAAAAGTCCTTCATCAAAAAGCAAAAGAGGAACATGACAAGACACGTGCAGCATGGGAAGAAAGAGGAAGAAAAGCTTGGAGTCTGAAAAAAGCTGACACAGATAAAAGGAGAGAGCTCCTGGTGACAATAACAACGATGTGTGAGACAATGGATAAAGGGAAGAGACAGAATTATGAGTGTTAAGGCAACTGAGACTGGACCAGCAGCTGTAGAGGCCACACCTATGGTTCCTTCGTATTAATGAACTCACCCCAGTCAAGGAGAAAAGATGAAGAAACTACATTGAAGCAATTCCAGGAGTTTTTAGTAGTGAAACAGAGGGAAACTGACCAATTGAAAGAACAGTTGGAAGAAGAAGCAACCCAAAGACTGCAGATGTGTCATAGACAGGATCAACATTGTCAAAATATGGAAAAATTGACAGAGAAAATGCTGAAACATCAGGTGGCAGAAAAGGATAGGGAAGCCAACAAAACACAGGTGAAGGCCAGACAAATGGTGGCAACACCTATGGATTTGAAGAGAGAGATACAACAAGCAGTAGCAGAAGCATTAGCAGCACAACAGCAGCCAAACCCAGCAGCTCCAGCAATGTGGGGAAAGCCTCTAAACAACCGCATCATGCCTCAACAGCAAATATCAGGGCGAGGAATACGGACCAAAAAGAAATCAAGGAGCTCTTCAGCCTTAAAGAAGATGTATACTAATTGTAATGCATGCCAAGAAAGAGGACACTGGTGGAGAGTGTCCAAGAGGACAAAGAGGCACCCAGCGCTGGATGGGACAACCTAGAGTGGGAGCACAACGGGAGGAAACAATTCCCTGAAAGGAAGAAGATCGCTTCACAACCACAAAGCAAGCCCCAACTCAAGTTGCAGCTCTTGCTCCTCCTGGTAATGCTGAATTATCTTGGTTGGATGTTTCTGACAAAGGTGTTGTAATTGCTGTCCTTTTTCACAAAAAGGAGGGAGGACAACATGTACCGATGAACTACACTTACAGACGGGACAACATGGAAAAAACTGCGATGTTCAAGAAAAAAACAGCATTTTGATGCAGCCATACATCATCAATGGGACAGAAAGGATCAACTTGGCAGCTGGAACAACCTTCAAAAAACATGAGCTGCATGACTGTGCTGACGTGGCCGTAAAGGAAACCTGACTGGGACAGAGACTCTGGCAGGAGAGCAAATGTAACCTTTCAGGCCAAAGAGAAGAAACTTGCCAGATCTTCATCTGAATTATACCAAGAAGTAAAGGTTAAAAAGAAATACGTCCAAGAGTATCGAGATATAGAAAGAAATTATAAAAATAAATGAATAAAAATTGTAGCCTAATTTTGATCGCATATTTAAATATTTAATACCTTATTTTAAAGCCTTGATCATTAGTAACAGAAACTGTGAAAAACACAAGTGAATTAAAATGATGGACTTTAATGATAGTCAACTTAAAACAAAAAACCCACAACAATACATGGTCTTTCATTATTCTAAGAAGAGTTAATATACAAAATAAGACTCAATGGAAAAGCAGTTTCAGATTTTCTTTTTCAGTTTTTCATTTGGAATAATTGCAGTTCAAGGTTGGTATTTGTTTTTTGTTTTTTTTGCTGTTTTTTGCTGTTTCTTTGCATTTGTAACTGAACACTACTCCAATGTCTAAAGAATCAAAACTCTAAACTCTATGATTACTTTGCATATAAACCTTACCTGTATTAACTGTTATGTTCTTCGTTCTCAGTGGCATCCAGCATGACCACACCACCTGTCTATACGCCAAAGGAGGCTAATGTCTAATTCATATAATTCCACAGAGGTAGGTGATGTGCATCCTGCATTTTCAGGGCTGACCGATTTTGGTTCTCTGAAGGAAAAGACTCTTGGATTTCATGCCTCAGACGTGGTCAGAAACCTGTATGATTAACCGGTAATATTAATTTTACCAGTGAATTTAATAGGACACTGGTCAAGCCTAACTCAGTTACATGTGTGGTTAAGATTATTTTTTCATTTATGATCTTGATTCAATAAAGATTTTGGTATAAATTGGTGTTATTGAAGTACTAGAGCAACGCAGATACTGAAGGACCCGTCCCATCCTGGCAACAAACTGTTCCAACTTCTATAATCTGGTAGAAGGTTCCGCATCATCTGGGCAAGGACAGAGAGACTCAAGAAGAGCTTTTATCCTCAGGCCATCCGGGCCCTAAACCAACACCCCCCCCCCCAACACACACACACACACACACACACGCCATCTCACATCATCTATAATTGACTGAGACTCTCCTCCAGACACTCAATTCCTTTAACTTCCTTTAACTTTAAATATGTTTATATTGTCCATTCTGTAAAATAGTCAGATGTCTATTCATATTAATGTACAGAATTCACCTGCTGCTGCTTCTACTGCACATTCACCCAATGTATATACTACATATATATATTTATAATGTTATCCTCTACCCCCCATGTTTTTGCACATGTCGAGGATCGTGTCAGGATACATTTCACTGTGTGTTATACTTGTATAACTATGCATGTGACAAATAAAGAACCTTGAACCTTGAACCTTGAACCTAAGAGGTGTGTCTAATGAACATGTGTTACCTAATGAAATTTAAAATGTGTTTAAATTCATACTGTTGGGTAACTTTTAATAAAAGGTGGACAGCATCAATTAAATCTACTGTCAAATTTGATAATTTTGATCTGAAAATACCATTGCAGGTTTGTTTGAACAATTTGTTTTCACGTCACTGAGAGTGGTATGGAGCAGGGAGCTACATGCTCCGGGTGGAGAGGGGATGTGAGTGTACAGTGTTTGGTATTGTGTTCTGCTATTTCATTCTTAAATACACAGCTTCCGACACCATTGTTGGAGTATTCTGGAGGACCTGGAAAGTGAGGATATGATCAAGGAAACCGGAAGCCCGTGGAAAGCAATTACAATAAACATGTTGCTGAAACATTGAAATATACTGAAGTGCAGCAAAGAAAACAAATTGTTTAAAAAGCAATCATGTAATTAAGGCACTTTTACACAATCCCTGGGTCAAGGTACGTATGGAACAAAATTAATATGAAAAGACTACTAGCAAACCGTAGCTGAAGAGCTAATGCTTCGTCTCTTTACTCTGTTAACATGCGGGAACTTATCTGAAAATTGCAGCAGATATTTCCAAATAAAACATCAACACAAACTCCTCACCCTCTCATCAGTGAATACATAAACATCTTAAGAAACTCACCATCTACTAGTGATGGCCCGTTTGAAGATGAAGCTGCGGCGCATGTGTCAAAAAAATCAACACACTGCTTCAGAAACACTGTGCAGAGGCTTGGTTCTTCTGAACAGAGTCACGTGATCCATGACACCCGAAGCCTCATTCGGCATGTCACTGCTTCAGTACCATATTCAATGGTTTATAAGTAATTGAATCATTGTCAGGATTTGTGCTGTGTTTTGATGATTTTGTGCGATAGATAGCGAACCAGTGTCTGAAACAGCTTTTGATTTTCTCGATACTTCGATTACATGTGGAGTGTTCTCTCAGCATGAAGCCACACTTCCCTTCTTCACTAATCATCAGCACTATACTTAATCTAGCTTTAACAACTCTTTGCCACATTTTCATCACCTTTATCCCTCTGTAGTTACTGTATCACCCTTGTTCTTGAAAATCTGTACAAGTATGTACATCTAATACAATATGGTTTTATGTTTAAGAAAAAAAATTATCTAAAAAAATTATCTAAAAATTAGTATTGATAATTTACAGCAACATGATCAGACAGTGAATTCAAATAATAATAATTTTAATAAATCTAAAAATTATATAAAAATAAAGTCTAATCTTTACATATTTATGCTTCTTTACAATTTAATCCATATATTCCTGATAAAGCTTCACACATTGTTGTTTCAGTGGTCTAAACCACAGTGGTAGCTCATCCTCACACTTTATGTAATAGAAGACCAAGTAGAAGACCTACTCCTCGAGAATTCGGTTAATTATTTACTCTAATTTCCAAAAACTGTGAACTTTCTTTATCTCCCATTTAAATTCAGGACTCATCAACCCTCCATGAAATTGATGCATACAGAAAAAAAATGATAATAACAGACAAGTAAACAAATGTTGGTCACGTGATACAAACAAAATGTTACTGCTGTGTTTACATAATGTCATTTGAGAGACATTTTGATTCTGCACAAACTCAAATACTGGAGATTCTCACTTCGAGTAAGGCAACTCTATTTTTTTGGAGTTTATTGATACAGTAACAACTGCGATTAAAAACAAAGAATATGGTGTTGGAGGTTTTTTTAGAGTTAAAAAAAGCATTTGATCAGTCGATCACAACCTTTTACTTAACAAACTATGTACATATGGGGTCATGGGTTAACAGTTACCTTAAATCCGTAAACAATTTATTCAAATAAATGTCATAAAATCAAAATTAAAACCTGTTATGTGTGGTGTTCCCAAGGATTAGTTTTGGGGCCACTTCAGACTTACTTGTTGTTCCTAGAGTCTTTAAAAGTAGAATGGGAGGCAGAGCCTTCAGTTTTCAGGCCCCTCTTCTATGGAACCAGCTTCCAGTTTGGATTCGGGAGACAGACACTATCTCTACTTTTAAGATTAGGCTTCAAACTTTCCTTTTTGTTAAAGCATATAGTTAGGGCTGGACCAGGTGACCCTGAATCCTCCCTTAGTTATGCTGCAGTAGGTGTAGACTGCTGGGTGACTCCCATGATGCACTGAGTATTTCCTTTTCAGTCACCTTTCTCACTCACTATGTGTTAATAGACCTCTCTGCATTGAATTGTACTTGTTATTAATCTCTGTCTCTCTTCCACAGCATGTCTTTATCCTGTCTTCCTTCTCTCACCCCAATCGGTCGCAGCAGATAGCCGCCCCTCCCTGAGCCTGGTTTATGGGCAGAACTTTGTGCCATAAAAAGTTTGCTGTTTCAGTGATAGTCACATATCATATCACTTCAAACAGAGGTGATCCAGTAATGCTGCACTAATGAATTAGACTAACCATTCACTTTAGCTAAAGTCATTAAGTTAGCTAAAGAGTTGGGATGCTGTGTAAGACATAAATAAAGCTAAAATACAAAGGTTTGGACACTGTTTTGCATGTTTCCCTACTGTAGGGGTCTCTGCAAGCATACAGGGCTCTGAGAGCGTACAAGATTACAACTTTGGAATTCTACTAGAAACAGTCGATCATATCTGTTTGTCAAAGCTGAACCCAGTGCAAACTATGCTAAATTAGCGTTTTTAGCTAACAGCTGCAATAAGCATAAAAGTTACTGTACGGCTATCAATTGGTAACATGACGCTTGTTCTTATACATGTATTTATTATCAACCTGAGCATTTATCCGCTGGTCATTCACCATGACGAATGAATTCTGAAGTCTTAATCCAGCTCAAGATGCTGTAGATTCCTGTCAGAAACACTTTCGGTCCGCTTGTAAAACGCAGTTCTATTAATCTGTGCTTGATTACTCTGGAACCGGAACTGGATGTAAGTCCCAACAAACTGGATTTTGGAACTGAAATTGAATTGTAGAACTAAAACTGAATGGTGACAAGTGAAACTGAAATTATTCGAGAGCTACATTTTTAAAGGATAAAATACAGTTTCAAAGCAAATGAATTCATTTTCGAATATATAAAATTCAATTACAATTTAGTGACGATCATTTTCAAACCAATAAATTGAATTTTAAATTAGGCTAATTCAAATTCAGTTTTAAAAAAGCATTTATTCAAGTTATAATTCAGATTCAATCCGAGCAATTCAAATTTGAATTTAACTTATTCAATGATGGCACAAAGTTCTGCCCATACTGGTTCTGCTGGATGTTTCTTCTTGTTAAAAGGGAGTTTTTCCTTCCCACTGTTGCCAAAGTGCTTGCTCATAGGGGGTCATATGATTGTTGTTTTTTTTTCTCTGAATGTATTATTGTAGGGCCTACCTTACAATAGAAAGCGCCTTGAGGCGACTGTAAATAAAATTGAATTGAATTGAATATTGTACATTAATGAGATATGTGAAATTTCAAAGTCTTTGAAAATAATATTATTTGCAGATGATGAATGAATGAACTAGGAAATGAATTAAATAATGTGAAGACCCGGTTTGACTATAATAAATTAACATTGAACCTGAGTAAAACAAAATTCATAATATTTGGAAATCGCACATATTCTACCATTTATAAACTGACTGTAAGCGCCAGACGTCTGCTTTATATTTTTTATTTATGATTGAGTTCATGTTTGTTTTATAATTCATAGATTCACTACATAAGTCATCTTTTCAGGATTAATAAATGTGAAAATATATGTGTTTACATAAAGTAATTTTAAGTTACTGTTTTGGGATTGGAACCTAAAAGGGGGTAGCTCTCACTTTAAGTATGTAAGTGCAATAGTAGTATGAAACCCTGTGTGAGAGGGAAGGGGAGGAGCATGGACAGAGAGGTTAGGAGTCTCACGGTTTTCTGTCCATGTGCACAGGTACTTCTGGATAACTGCTATATTTTGGAACTTTCATGCTTTTTTAGGAAGGAGTTCATTATTACATCCTCAGTTTGTAATAAATAAACAGTCTTCAAATCAAAATGCAACTGGAAGCATTTCTTTTGGAAACCAGGAACACGCGTCAGCCATAGACTCCCTTTTTTGAACTTGGTTTATTGGAAATTACCCTACACTGACAATAAATAACAATGATTTAGACAGAGTATCTTTGGTTGACCTCAGAACTGCACAAGCAATGTACAAAGCAGCAAATAAATCTTTGCCTCACAACATTCAGAACTTGTTCCAAATAAGACCAAATACTCATGACCTGAGAGGAATCTTTATGTACAGCAAGCCAGTAGTGAGGACAAATGTCGAATATCACAGCATTACAGTCAGAGGAGTTAGTGTGTGGAACACCTGAACAGATCAAATCAAGAAAAGTACATCAATACAAAAATTCACACAATTGTTTAAAAATAATAAATGGCACGAACATAGAAAATCTTCCTCTCAGTGATTGAGCTGATAGATCAAGGCCAGAGAAACCCAAGCTTAAAGTGTTCATTAAGGTATTTTGTCACATAGATATAAAATAAGCTCAGAGATTAAGCAGGTGTTAACCACAGGGTGCTTAGTTTATGTAAAAATGTAGTTGGTTGTTGTTTTGGTTTATGTGCTGAAATTGTTTTATGTGTGTATGTTTATTTGTTGTGTGTGAGTGTAGACTTGTATATAGTTAAATATGTATGTTTCATACAATGTTGAATTCTGAATATTGATTTGTAAGTAATGAAATTTGAAATAAGGGGGTAGGAAGAGGAAAGGTAAACTTCATCCTACTCTTTTTCAAGCACACACATTATGTAGAGATTACATTATTATTGGTTTGTCTTTGGCCCATCATCTTGTTCAGTTCTTATGTGGAAGTGTTTATGTATTTTCCTGTTTTCTACTAGGGAATCCTTGACACAAAAATAAAGTCATACTCCAGAGATAAAGCTTGAAAGAGGTATTGGGCAGAAAAGTCTTGACATTTGTTCAAGCAGAAAGTTTCTCACAGCGAGTTTGTGCTTGGTAGGAGTCCAGTGTCTCTCAGCACTTTGTTCACAGCTGGTGTGAAGTGGGTGCTGTAGTTCAGCAGTCTCCCATCATAAATTAACTTTTCTTTTGTCAGGTGTATTTGTCTAGGAGATCTACAAAGAGGGAAAGCAGAAACATAAAAGCAACTGTTACAGTGTGCATACAGTGCCTGGTGTACCTGTTTGATACATTATGAGAGAGAGACAAAAACTTCTGAATTAAAATATATGAGAATTTGTATATCTTACAGGTAAAAGCACATTGATGAATTAATTATTATTATTTTTTACAATTTGGTTAAATACAGCAAACTTTGCAAGTTGTAATGCAATTTGACTGCAGATACATGCAAATTTTCATTAAATCATGAAAGTCCCCAAATAAATTAAAAGTCACTGTTCAGAAACAAAAAACACGAAAGTGTTGTTAAAGAGAGGAAGGTGAAAGAAATATTAGTGGGATCAACATACAGATTTAATAATGAGTTGATGCAGTTAGGCACAGAGGAATTACAGGGAAACAGAGTGCCATGGGATTGGGCACAATTTTTATTTTTTTTTTGTAGCTACTAATGTGGAGGAATTGCTTCATTACTTTCACAAGTTTACCTTGTGTGGTACATCCGTGCTATGTTCCTGTCAATCCAGGACCAGCCATGCTGTGACTTCAGCACCCCATGAACAGATGTGGAAAACACAACTCGAGGGTTGACAATGATCTTGAAGTTCATGCGAGTCTCTATAAAAACTGGCTCTTTGTAGAGGTGAGCCAAGATGTTCACACCAGGAACATTCTTCCAGTCTGCTTGTGGTGGCAGACTTTGGGAGGCCGGAGGAGAAAACGTGAAATTGATGGGGAACACGTCATTCTCAAACCTGTAGCACTTGTTGGCACCATATTTCTTCTCCAGCAGCGGCAACAACTCTACCCAGCTGGCAACAGAATAAGAAGACAGTTACATCATGTAAAACCACTTAAGCACACAAGCAGTCAAATGATGATTAATCACAGCAGTTAAGTTAAAAAACACTTTCAAGGATGTGATTTAAGGGTTTGAACAATAACTTATCTTCTGTATTTTTCTTCCAAGGAGCCAGGCTTTCTTTTATTTATTAAAAATTTATTTTTTCTTGACCAATAGTGCACTTGGAAAGTTCTTCTTTGGACACTGGCTGGATTCTGATTCCAGTCCAATCTTTGTACCTTTGTTGGTTAGTTGAAATATTAGCAGTCTGTTTGTTTGTTGAGCTGATAGAAGTGTTGAATATGAAATTATCTGACACTTAAAAAAGCATCTCTTTACAGTGCCAAATTACAACAAGGTGCTCTATATTGTAAGGTAGACCCTACAATAATACAGAGAAAAACCCAACAATCATATGACCAAGTATGAGCAAGCACAGCGGGAAGGAAAAAGGCCGAGGCATAACTAAACATCTGAAATAATGAGCAGGAAAGTGCAGGAGGGACAGGTGAAGAGGCCATGCTGTTAGCGAGTCGGCTATGAGCTAAGCTAGTGAAACCCTAAAGACACTGTATGTGAATACTGTGACTATAAATTAGCGAGTGAATACACAGAGTGTGCTTCAGATGAAGCACATGAAGATTACTCTATGAAATGTGAATCTAAGTTTTTAATTAAATTGCCATGCAGAAAAGCTACACAATAACACCACTGTGTGTTGGAACTGTCACGATCCTGCGTCTCTGACCCAGCGTTTTCAGTTTACATTTTGAGTTCTTAAGTTATTCCTTGAAATATGTTTGAGTAATAGGATTATCACTCGGTCGCCTTTAGTTTAGTCTAGTTATGTTTCACTTAGGTCTTCTGTGTTAGTCTGTCATGTTTCTTGTCTTCTTGTTCATGTTGTCAAGCTTGTGTTTTCATGTCTACGTTGTTCCATGCTGTTTCCTGTTTTATTTTGAAAGTCTGTGTCCAATTTCAGTGGAGTCGGCTTTGCTTCCTTTATCTCATTATGTCAGATTAGCCTCAGCTGTTTCCCCATGTGTTTCCACTTCTGTGTCTGTGTGTTTTCTTTTATTTGTTGTCAGGTTGTCTGTTATTTCTTGCCATGTTTCCAAGTTTCATGTCCAGGTTTGTTCAGGTTCATGTCAGGGTTTTTCATGTTGTGTTTTTAAGTTCTTCCAGTTTAGGTTAATTTTTAGTTTTGCATCAGTTGTCTTGCCATTTGTTTGCACCTTTTTTACCAGCCTTACTAAATGGCTCGCCTTTTGTTAAAATTAAATTTTTGTTCCACGTTCCTTTGTGTCTGCATTTTGGGTCCACTCTTCACAATTCATAGTCTGCTTTGGCAAACTGTGACAGGAACAGGAATAGGAAGTGATACTCTACCGCAGAGAGAGCAAACATCAAAGAATGAGCTTCCACTGAACGTCATGATAACCAGATCTAACACAATAGAGAGATATCCACCTCTACTTGACATTCGATGTTGACTGATGAAAGAATAACCATCCAGGCAAAGTCCCACTGCCAGGTTTCAGTTAGAAATAAAAAAAATCAGCTTTTTAACTAGTACAAAATCATTCAATGATATATGTTATTAATCAGTGATAAGGGATTAAATGGTGCCATAGTACAAGTAGACGTCCAAATATTAGCAGCAATGGGCTAAGTTAGAGGATATAAAAACTGAGGATTTGCACCATGACCCTCACAAATTCCACTAATCAATTGAAGGCCAAACAACCAGAGCTTTGATGCACTCTCCTGAGGTAAGGCCTGCATATCCAAGCGGAGATGTGTAAGCAAAATTCTCCAGAAACCCTTGATGTTGCTTACCAGCCAGTTCAAACAGTCTAAGTTTCACCTGGACACCTTGTCTTCTCCTTCATGACATCTGTGGTCTGCATGGACCAAGGACGGGACTGCTGAGGATGAAGATACAGCCCTCAGCAGCAAGATGGAAATGCCAAAACAGGAGGATGAGGTAGTTTGACCCATCATTGAGGATTTGATAGATAACATTGTCAATCGATCATAAACTAATGCATCACTCATGAAGAACGAAACAGCATACCACAGAAACAAAAGCACTACAGCAGCCACTAACCTCAAAACAAAACAAGGACCATCATACCAGAAGTCCTAGACTAGGCCAACGAATTAGGCCAATGTAGTAAAAGCATTGCTGGGTAGAAAAACACACAATGCTATCATTCATTAATTGGCCTCCAGAGACCTTGACCTCAAGATCACTGAAGCACTGTAGGACGATCTTGACAGAGAACAGAATGAAAGGCGGGCAACATCCAAAGAAGCGCTTTGAATATCATTCAACAAGCCTGGAGAATGATTCCTTTCAACCTCAAATTGTACAAACTGTTCTTGTTTTGTCTTATATTTTCCATTTCAATATATCTTTGCAGCATATGTTTTAGTATATTACGGCACATATTTTTAAATTTTCAAAATAAAACAAAATACACACGTATACCTGGTGACATTCTGGGGCAGTATGAGCTCATCTATATCATGTAGAGCCACATATCTGGACTGGTACATGTATCTGTAAAGGCAGTCATTGAGAGCAGGAATCTGACCAAAGTAGTGGAGTTCACCAGGACCATGTGAAGGCAGCCAGCTACGAGACACGTTCACATATCTGGACAGAGACCAAGGAATCACCTCCACTAAACCTGAGAAAAAACATTGGAAGTAGTTATGGCTTCAGTGTAAGAAATTACAGCTGCACATTACAAATACTACAACTCCTGACTCAAACTAAAATCAGTTAACCGGTGTGAAGTATCAGTTCTTTTAGGTACTTAGTGTTGGCCATTTTTAATGTTTCCAGGAGCAGTAAGTGCCAAATTCTGTTAAAACCATCAGAAAAACCAATATTACAAACAAATATAAATCCAGTTTATAAGCAAAGAGCTTTTGAAAAGTGTCCTGTGAGAGAAAACAGCTCCATGTGACCTGGTCTCTTTATTACATGGTAAAATGGTAAATGGCCTGTATTTATATAGCGCTTTAACAGTCCCTAAGGACCCCAAAGCGCTTTACATATCCAGTCATCCACACACACATTCACACACTGGTGATGGTAAGCTACATTGTAGCCACAGCCACCCTGGGGCGCACTGACAGAGGCGAGGCTGCCGAACACTGGCGCCACCGGGCCCTCTGACCACCACCAGTAGGCAACGGGTGAAGTGTCTTGCCCAAGGACACAACGACCGAGACTGTCCAAGCCGGGGCTCGAACCGGCAACCTTCCGATTACAAGGCGAACTCCCAACTCTTGAGCCACGATCGCCCCACACAGCAAGTTCAACATACACAAGACAACAGCTTTTTTTGTCTAGACCAGGGGTCTACAACCTTTTACACCCAAAGAGCCACTTGGACCCGGTTTCCACGCAAAAGAAAACACTGGGAGCCGCAAATACTTTTTGACATCTAAAATGAAGATAACACTGTATATATTGTTTTCTACCTTTATGTGAACAACTAAGGTGTGTTGCTTATGAAATCCATGAAGTGCTACAGAGAAAATTACATTTTATTTATGTAATTAACACATTTTGAACTCTTAAAGAAATATAACAAAAGCAAAGACACCCAGCTGAACTAAAATGATCCATGTAGCAAACAAAAACTGTTGTGAGCCGCCTCCCTTATATCTCCTTTGGGTTTTGGAGCCTTGACCTGACTTTAAAAAATAATTGGAAAAAGCACTATGCTGCTGAAAATGAAAAATAGATATTTGCAAAATTCTGCCTAAATATGTATTTTACCTGGTTAATGTGTGCGGCGGGGCGTGGTCTGCAACGCCGCTGCAGGGGAGGCGGACGCACCTGAGCGGCACCCGCAATCACGCCTCGCCGCCTTAAAGTCTGTGCAGGAGATTTCCTCTCTTCAGGAACTCTCTCTGCAGGAGGGGGAGATACAGGAGAGGTGGAGGAAGATCTCAGCCTGGGCGTCTATTGTCTTGTGTAGTCTGGAAGATGAGTGGATGATGGGGTGGGTGTAGTTTTCTCTGTGGTGGGGTCAGGTGGACTGTCCCGGGCTCTGTGGGGCCGGGCGGCGTTGCTGCACTGGGCCCCGGTCTGGATGGGCCTGGGCCCCCCTTACCCTGGCGGGTTGCAGAGTATGGGGGTGCCTACTGGGGTCAGCGGGGGAGCTGGCCCCAGGAGGGGTCACTGCCCCTCCTTCCTTCCCTCTCCATCTCCAGCTGCCTCCTCTTCCCGCTCCACCACAATCACCCACACATGCAGGGCCTTGGGGTAGGGGTGTGTCACCAGGGTGCAGAGGAGACATCCCCCCCCTCTGTCCCCTTCTGGCTGCCTCTGCCTCAATTTTATCCCACAACTTAGACATTCACATTACTCACACTTTCATTACACATACATATAGGATCTTGGGGGTGGGCACGCTACACGGATGCCAAATTACCATCAGGGTGTACACTTCACCCCTGGCGTCGTTGCCCACCTCTCAATTTTTAAATACGTGAGACATTGAGGGCTAGCAGGAGGGGCTATACGCTTACCTGCTGCTCTGGCAGGTAGCTCCATGCCCTCCTGGGTTTTAAATGCACCTTAGAACACACATGCATCAACACTACATATGAGCGGGTGGAGGGAGGTTTGGAGTCTTCCTACACCCCCGTTCTCTGCGGCCTGCTGGAGCGGGGGGGCTAGGAGGAGGAGTTGGCCGTCCGACTGGGGTCTGGAATGTGGGGCCTCCCTGCTGCTGCGGAGTCGGGGCGGTCTGCTTCTCCCCACCGCAGGGAAAAGGGTAACACCACCTGGGTCTGGGCGCAGTTTCCCCCTCCAGGGGCAAGGGTACCTAGACCCGGGGCTTAGAGTACGCTTGGGGAGTGTGATTGTGTGTACAGCGTCTCTTCATGTCTGTCTCCACGTTGGGTGAGTGTTGAGTAATTGTATATGAGAGCATGAGGGTGGGAATAGATGTTTGTATCTGTGTGTGCCTGTTTGTCTGTGTCTATATGTCAGGTTGGGTATCAGATGCCACCTCTCTGGGGACATCTCAGGCCCTCCAAGGTTTGGAGGCCCATCTCCCCCCACCACTTCCCCTGCCGGTGGCAGACGCCCTCAGACATCGGTGCGTTGGTGGTTCTTTGTGTCCGGGGGTGGGCGCCCAGGTACCCACCGGCTCACTCCTTGGCGGCTGCTTATCGGGGCATGGAGCCTGGGGCTCGCTCGGGCCACTTCGGGATGGGGTGCCTTGGCTCGGCCTCGGCCCGGGCTCGGTCACTCAGGCACAGCTGGCTGCCGGCGGAGCTCACGGGCACGTCACTGCAGCCCCCCCCCGGCTTCTGCTCCGCGGCTGCTGAGTGACCCCTCATCTGGGACTCTCCTCAGCTCTTCTGGGATAGTGGCACGGCTGCCCCTCTGTTGGTCTTCCTTGGTCTCTTGTGTTCTGGGGGCCTCTGGATGTCTGGAGTTTCGATCTCCTCCATACCTGCTTCATGCCCTGGAGGTCGGGGCAGTGGCCCCCACACCCTCTAGCAGATCATTACATGAAGGAACCTTTTAAAAACAAGCGTTCATGCTCACAGGTGCACACACAGGTGATCACACACAAACTACACCCTTTTGGCTCCTACCTCAAAGCACACACTGCGCTGTCGATCTCACGTGCTGCACAATAATGTTTAATATTTAGTATTTACTGTCATATTCCCATATATCATTGTGATCTTGTTTATTACTCTCGTTTTCTTCTGCTTGCTTTCTTTTTTTCTTTCTCAACAGGTGATCCAGGTGATCGATATATGTATTTTTTTTTGTCTGCTTATTCTGTTGGTTTTGTTTTTTGCCCTTTTCCCCGTCCCTCTTCTCAGGTTTTTTTTTTTTTTTTTTTTTTTTTTTTTCCCCCTCTTTCTTTCTCCCCTTCTTTCCACCAGTCAAGTCTGTCCCGTATTCAGCAAGTGAAAATAAAATAAACAATAAAAGGTGAATCAAATGGACCATTACGGCAAGGGTGGGATGGTCCATTTGGTAAAAAGTAAATCCGTTGGGCATCTTTCTTCGCCTTTAGACAATAATTCTGATGGCAAAAGAACCAAACGGGACAGTTAAAAAAAAAAAAAAAAAAAAAAAAAAAAAAAAAAGGTTCGACTGGTTGTGAGGAGTTCCTGCAAAGAAGAAAAAAAAAAAAAAAAAAAAAAAAAAAAAAAAAAAAGTCTGTGCTCTCTGCTGTTGTTGTTGGTGGTGTGTGTTGGGCTGTGAGTTGCGGCTACAGCCGGCTGTATGCGCACAGCAACCATATGTGAAAAGTGGTCAATAAAGAGATGCTGAAAGCGCGTTCATGCAAACATCGTCGGGTCTGCCGTGATGTGTTTACAATGGGACTTCTGATCCTGAATCTCTGCTCACAGCGTCTGCTAATCGGTGCTGTCTGCGAAGTCAGTTTACGCAGGACTGTAGCTGTCATCTGTCGCCTGTGAGGCGTGAGCAGTGTTTGTCTTTAACATAGTTCACGGTGGAGCTGCTGACATAATGTGGATCCGAAGATCCATAATTGGCCTACCTGGGGTTGAAAGTCTCGATAAATGCACGGCGCCAAGGGAACACCGGCTTCCAGCGAGGGTGACGCTTATATTGAGCGAGGAAAAAATAATAGAATATAATTTTATATTTATATTTCAATATCACAATAATCTTCCAATTTAGAACTACAAGTTTAAAAGAACTAACATAAATAAAATACACTTTAGCGAAATACTTCTAATTTATTTTTTCCCAAACCACGCTGGAGCCGCACTATAAGGACTAAAGAGCCGCATGCGGCTCCGGAGCCGCAGGTTGCCGACCCCTGGTCTAGACTCACTTGCACATACAGTGGAAATCAGACTTTGTGATGACATGAAGATTGAGACTTGGGTGTATAGTATTCATAGTACAGACCTGAGTGAGTTTTGGGGGAAATTATTGGAAACTAGTGTATGCTTTGTCTTGATCGGAAGGACATTTGGCAGCTTCACTCAGTGTTCACTGTGGGAAAATGCCTTTAGATGGTGATGTAAGGTGTTGGGATTTATTTTTATCTGTAAGGCTAATATCTCAAAATTAGCATCACATATTTGTGTTTTATACTTTATTGCACACAGCTAAGCATTGTGAAGTAGTTTTAGAAGCTATACTCAGATAACAGACATAAACAGAGAGAAGCCCCCTTCTCTAAGAATTTTGTGGGGGAGGGTCTGTCTCACTAGTGAGGGCACCTGTAGGTAAACATGGTTGTAAATTTCTGGGGATGGAGAAGCTCTCTTTCTGCTTATGTCTTTATGCAGGTCAGACTGGAGGGTAAGAGGTGATTGCCATGGTGATAGATGAAGTGCTGTCTCCAAACAAGAAGATGCCCTGAGACACACTTAGAGCAACCTTAACATATTTACATGTATAGATTCATTCCAACCGGCTCTCGTGCCTCTGAATGCGTAACATACCAATTATTTGTCATGTGCATCTGTATGTTACGTGTTGGGATCGGAACGTGTTGTTGCTTCCTGGGTGCGGCAGCCTTTTGTCTCTGAGCCAGAGAGAGGAGGTCCATGGCGCCACGTAAAACTAGTTCAAAATTCGAACCGTTTTGATAATAAATTGTGAAAACCTATGTTTGGAGCATGTTTGTCTTCTCTCTCATAAAAAAACTCACAGAGGTCATAAGGAAAGACTCAGACATAAAATGATACCATACTCCACCTTTGTGTGTGTAGTAGTCCAGTATTCTTTGTGTTTCAGGACTGCAGCTGGTTTTATAGACAACCACTCTGTTCACTCCCAGTAACTGCAGCATCTCAAGACTCTGTACCAGCTACAATCCAACACAGATATTTGAACGATAAGCTTCAGAAAACTGTAAGTATTAATATGCAAGGCAGGCAAAAAAGTCTTGTTTCTTATATATTATATTATATTATATTATATTATATTATATTATATTATATTATATTATATTATATACACTTTCAGTTTTTATTTCTTCCTGTCTTGATCTGGATACTTTAGAAAATAAGTTTCTAAAAATCTATTTCTTCTGTCTTCTGAAAGCAAGAAAGCAAATGTGACTGTACCTGGAGCACGTTGGTAAAATCAAACATGGTGGAGATGCAGACGGTGAAGTTGTAAGGAAAAGATTCTGTCTTCTCCTGCTGGTTCTTCACCTCTAAAAACTCTTGGTTGGGATCATCTTAAGAGACCACACAAACATACACTTTTACCATCTTATTTTTGTAACTGAACTCCAATTAGTAATAATTTTTGGTTTAGATTATGTTCATGATAAACTGACTTTTAAAAATGCTTACATTTTTCAGACATCACTAAAGTTACTGCCTGAATCCTATTTGTTGACTGGCTGTTGACTAGATATTGATATTGATAGTCATCAGTGAGAAGGAGTGAGATTCCCAGTGAGAACCTAAACTTGTTGGGGGCATTTGAGGCAAAATTTGAAAATCACTAATGTCAACACACTATAAACCTGTAAACACTGTAAACAAATAGTAAACAAACAAACACTTAGAAACTACTGAAGTATTTTAAAGTATTGAACAAGAATACTTATTTTAAGTTTATTACTTGAAATTAATAAATGAAGTCAGTAATTAATGACCTTATATGTATTTACTTTTTGTATCTATATTTTGGCATTGGATTCATCTCTTGGACATCTCCTGATTCAATATTTGCTGAAATATTTCAAATTAAAGCTAAGGTCCAACTGACCAACAGACTGGCATCTGCATAACATGCCCCACAGCAAGCTTAGAATTCTGCCGTGTACCTGTAGTATTGGCAGCAGCAGAGGTCACAGCAATAGAAGATGGTGTCTCACAGCCTGAGGGGAGGGGGCACATGATGTCTGCTGTCCCATAGGCAAAACCGAAGTGATCCCTGTGGATGCTGGCAGAACCATTAGAGAGAAGCTGCTTCTCCTGGCAACGAAAGAGACAGCGATAGGCTACGTTCTCACGCCGCAGCACCACTGCAATGACACGAACCTGGCACAAGAAAGAGGCAAGAAGGAGCACGATGTTAATGGAAGTTTTAACATCAAAGAAATTACAAGAGGAAACCATGTTACTCACAAAAGTGTGAATATAAATCTTAGGGAGTATCCTGAAATGCTAAAGATGTCAGAAGTTCAACTGCTGCTACCAAAGTGCCAATCAACAGCTGTATTGGTCTCGAACAAGCCACTCATGTTGTTTTATTCATTCACATAGCTGAGGTGCATAAAAGGTTCAACTTTGCATTAACAAGAAAATCTCTTTGTTCCCATAAGTGAAGATGGGTAAGTGTAGTTCTGATCCCTGCTAAATTTGAAATTTTGCTCACTTACAAACAAATAAAGGGAATGTAATTTATATAGTAGTGCCATTGAAATGGTGAGAGGCAGAATATCAAACAAAAATTCAAAAACAAAAGCACATTATATAAACGTTATATGCCACTGAGTAAAATAAGTATCCCCGATCTCGATTTGTTAGTTGTATAAAGAACACCAGTCCTTTATAACCTCTCTAGCACCATGACCAAGCCCAAAGAACTGTCAAAGGATGTCAGGGACAAGATTGTAGAGGCTGGAATGGGCAACAGGACCATTAGTCCTCTCACCCCAGCAAGAGTGGTTGAGCCAGAACGTCATTATGCTGCTCACCTCAGAGCCGTGTTTGAAATTCGCTTGCCTAAGAATCAAATTACTTGCAATGTGGTAACAATTTTTTTTTCTCTTTGTCACCACCTGGATCTCAAAATGTCTGTGACCCACTTACAGCCTGACTGCCTGCTTTCCTTTCCTGCTTTTTTTACTCAAGGATACTCACCTGCTGAATTCAGTTTTCCTCACGTGCTCTGCCTTCAAGTAAGATTCAATCTGCCATAGTTAACACATCAAACTGCTAAATTCAATTCATTCTCATGATCTACTTTGTTGCGTCTACTTTGTGAGTCTAGTCAGTCACACATTATGACAGTTTTAGTGGGACAATCAGTGAATTCCATAATAGCAGGAACCATTGATGATATAAAGACAAGAACACTTTTGGTCTGTTAAATTGTCCTACAGTCCACTTAGCTTAAATCAAAGTGTTTTCCTTTTCTTGTGTGTCCTGTGTTCCTCTGTCTGTTTTTCCAATATAAAGAATCATATAATTCTCCTTGACATGTATTTATATAAGGTCTACAATTTTTTTTTAAATATTTGCACAAATAAAAATTTATTTATTTAAAAATATATTAATAAGCCCTTTAAAAAGTGCTTTATTGGCAGTTTTTCTGTCAGATTCTGTTTTAGCATTTTCTGAACTATTCTACATGTATTATTGCAACAGACACAGCAGTTTCTTTTTCAATTTTACAGATTCAAAAGTTTTTATTAATTATCAGCACAAACATGAAAACATAATAAAACAATAAGAAAACACAGGGAATCACATTTAAAGTCATTATATACAATTACAATTACACATATGGGGAAAAGCAGAGAGAAGGAAAAAAAACCCACAGGGAGAAAAAAAAACTATTTACCATCTATTCACAGATTTAAAAAAGAAACTACAAGAGTGAACTGTCATCCTTCCTAAACATACGGGGACATCTTATATAAAACCACCCGCACCCCTCAACATTTGGGACAGATCATCTGGCAAATAAATAGACACAGCAGTTTAAATATTGCAACATTAAAACATTTATCTCTTCACTGACCTGCTTTTCGTCTGTGCGATGTTCGAGATATGCTGATATCAGTAGAGTCTTTGTCCCTTTAACTGCTGCCAGAGATGTGTATGGTCCCAGAGGAACTGCATTGGTGAAAAAAAGAAGGCTGTTACAACTTCGTCTGTAATGATATCACAGCCTGGTCTCACTCCCAACTTTGACACATATCGACACTGAGGTCAAGATGCTTCACAACCAAAGTCATCTTCCTAACAGTGTTATTGGGAATATTCTCAACGACAGCTGCAAAGCTGTAGACTTAAGCTGAACATTGGGCTTTCTCCATAGTAACAGTAATAGCATTCAGTAACAGTTAGCTTACCAGCATGTTCTGGACTACTGTTGTGAGTCACATGTAGTTCATATACGATTGGTGGACTTGCTATTGCTTCATTGTACTTGATCCAATGGTGGAAGGTTTTGCCTGTCCTACAGAGGTCAAAAATGACAGTGTTGATGGAGACACCCAGAGTAACAGCAGCTTCAACAATGTTGTTTTGATCTTTTATAGTACTTTATAATGTCTGTCTGTTAGACCAGGTCTGGACCAATTTTGTTTGGACTGTAACATACACTCATGAAACAGGCATGTAGTTGACATCAAGTTTAAATTCCAGAGAAAACAAAGGAGGAGGCTGATTATGAAACCTGTTTTTCTACATAGAAGGTGTTTTTCCCCCCCATTGCTCAGGTGCATTAAAACGATTTAGAAAGACCTCCAAAGCTAAATAACTATAAGTGCTAAGTTAAGAATTAGTGTTAAGTGGAATATATTCACACTTTTTGTCTCATGTCTAAAGTGGTTGAAGGATATCCACAGTGTGTGTATACATAGACAAGACAGAGGCACCAGCCCCTCTGCAATCCTGAACAGGATAAGACCAGAAGTGTTCCCCAATTGTAATGAGAGCAATCACATTTGAAACCCTGAAACTGGAGGAGTGGCTGTAGCAGATTCTAGGGTTTCTGGACAGAGGTTTCTGTAAGGAGTGTATTTTTCATAACGCTTTTACACAAGGAAACCACTTAAATCAAAAACTTAACAGGGTTTTAATATGTTTTGTGTGCTGCTACACATTTAGGTGACATTGTTTTTTCATTGCTGCTGTTAGTACTTTTTAAATCGACCAACATACTGTAGATCCAGTAAGACCCACACACTGCTAATGCTCCTGCTAACTCCTGTAATTTCAGGTAATTTCACTCACTCGTAGGTGCAATATAATAGATAGATGAAGGTAATGACAGAAGCGATGCACATTAACCATTTGATCTTCTGATTGTGGCCCATCGCAGAGATATTGCTTGTTTTAGCCCAGATGCTTCTTTTCAGTCCAGATGGTGAAACCTGAACAAGCAAAAGAAAGTGAATGATTTTTATCGTTTGTCAACAGCATCTGTGATACTTTTGCTTTCACTCGTCTAACTCATACAAGAAGCTGCTGCACATCCTGAGCAAATAAGAGCATCTGTAGAAAACAATGTTGAAAGAATAAGACTGTGACATAGCTGAAGAAAAACAAAAAAAATTACATCAAAATTTCTTACCAAGTTAAAGAATGGTCTACTTTTTTGGATTAAGGATTAAACATTTAAAATAGAATAACACGCACACAACCACACACACACTTTTGGCTTCAAGATAGCAGCTTGTGTGAATGTATGCTGTGGCACAGCGCTTCCAACTACTGTGCACCTTTTAGTGTTTTTGTGTTTTTTATGCCTTTTCATTGCGTCTGCCTGCAATGCACTGATCACTTTCGTTGGTCAGGAACTGATAGACATTGGCCTCAGTCTGAACTCAGACTTTACTGGGAAAGGGAACAAAAACAGATGCAGAGCTGTGATAACAACACAAATCCCCGCTTCCATCCATCTTTCTCACCAATGCCAGATCCCTCGCCTTTTATCTACCTCACGAGCTACAGGTACCCATAGTTACCATTGTTTACATGCCCTCCGATGCTAACGTTAGCTCAGCGCCTCCAACTTGTCATCAGCAAACAGCAGAGAGAACACCCAGAGAGCGTCCATGTTGTTGCTGGGCACTTTACTAAGGCACATTTGAAATCTGTACTCCTCAAATTCTGCCAACATCTTTCAACAGCTGGACCTGGAGACCTTAACTGCCCTTTTCTAAGTGCTCTGTAGAGAATGTGACAGTGAACAAAACCATCCATGTTTTTGCTAACAGAAAACGTTGGATGATGAATGAAGTACAGGCTTTCATCAGCCTTCGCGCGAGTTATGAGTGCTCCTTACAGCACTGCCAGAGCAAACCTGAGGGGGGAGATCTAACAGGCCAAGGAGGTCTACAGGATAGAGGATAGAGGGCTGCATCACTGACAACAACTCCCGCTGGGTGTGAACAGGCAACCAAGCCCTCACCAATATCAAAGGCCAGAGCCCCCCAGCCTCAAGCCTGACAGCAGCCTCTCAGTAACAGAGGACCTCAACAACTCCTTTGCTCAGTTTGAGACTACTCCTACCCTTCACCCCTGCCCCTCACCCAGCACAACCCCCCTCTCCCTCCATGAACCCAAGGTCAGTGTCATGGGCCAGCTGAGTCTCTCCATCTTTTTTATGGCACCACCTCTCTGGGTGGTTACCTCATCAGCTCACCTGACATCCTCACCTGTCTGCGATCTGAAGCAATCAGCCAGTGGTATGTAAGACCAGCGTTGTCAACTGCCCTTCGCAGTTCGTCTGCTAACCTCTGTTAGTACAGGACACCTCGGTTATCGATGTTTGCAGTTTCATGCCTTGCTTACCTGTGTTCTCCTTGTGCTCCTAGTATTTCCAGTGGATCTTTTATACTTACCGCTTGCAGTTCGATTACCTCCTGCAGACACGCCAAACCCTCTTGAGTTTGGCATGTCTGTCTCTGTGTTTGGGTTCATGTCTCATACTGACCTCCAGACCCACAGTTGACAGTCAGAATGAGTCTGAGAGGGATGAACTGGAGGAGAGTGGCCAGCCCTGATGGCATCCCAGGAGTTGTGGTCAAACCCTGTATGGACCAACTGGCAGGGATCCTCACTAGGTTGTTCAACTTCTCCCTGACTCATGCCATCATTCCCACATGTCTGAAGGCCTCCACAATCATTGCCATCCCAAAAGACTAGAATTGACCACTCTCTCTGTGCTTCAACAACAGTCTTAGAACCAGGAACACAAATAGTCTCTTTACAGTCCAGCTCAGGAACAGAAACATCAGTTCTTAAATTTGTCAGCTCGGAGACATGACAAAGGAGTTCATTGTTTGACGATTCAAAAGTGCAACATGGTTCCTTAGAAATTGACTTTGTAGTTTTAAATAGATAACTAGACATTGGGTCCATTTTACTCATTGTGCTAGCAACCTTCAGCAGGGCCTTAGATTATGACGCAAGTGAGTTGCAAAGATAGCAAATGTTGTCTCTGGTGAGGCTGTAGCAGCTGATGACTGTGACATGGCTGAGGAGCCTCCTACAAGGTGACCTCCGAAACCTCTGGTGAGCGGAGTGGCATTGTTGAGGCAGAACTACGAGGGGGTTGTCTAGGTGTAATAATTTGGCAGAAATGTGATATTAATTCCCAGTATCCGGTAGAATGCCTGCGGTGGCGTGAGGCTGGAGTACTCTGGATTAAAATAATTTTTTCGTCGCCTGGAGCCCTTTCTATGGGGCTGGGATGCTGGCAGCGACGATGCTGGTGACGGAGGAGATGAGTAGATGGATGAGGAATTTAAAGAGGATGGAAAGTGAGCGGCTGGTGTGAAATATAGACCACCCACTCTCATCAGTGGAGGATCAGGCGGGGCATTAGCAGCAGATGATGAGAGTCAGCTGCTCTTCGGGCCTCTTCGGGCCAGATGAGTCTCATGTTCTCTCACATGACGAGACTCAGGTAGGAGATGATTGCTCATTTCCGATCTCTAATGAGATCCGCTGGGTCCATTGTGTGGCCGCAGTATTCTATCATGAAACTGTGTGAGGCAGGCAAGACTGAACCCAAAGTACAAGACTCTCAGAGACGGAACTGAGTTTAAAACACACTTTTATTGCTGAATCTACAGGCTACAAAACTAAAACTGAGAAACACTAATCAGATGGAATGCACAGCCGTACGATGAGGGAGATAGCAACAAGGGAGCTGCAGACAAAATATACACGAGAGGGAATCAGGGCAGAGAGGAAACAAGTAGGGAACATGGCTGGAAAAAAATCTAACTGATGAGAAAAAGCAAAACTGAATGTAATGCACACAGAATCAGTGACTATCAAAATAAATGCAGAAGAAATGAGAAACACACACTGAGAGCCAGACTGACTTAATACAGGGAACAGAGGGAGGAGACAGAGACCAGTAAAAGTAAATAAGTAAGTAAAATTGATTTTTATAGCGCTTTTTAAGACAAGAAGCTATTACAAAGTGCTTCACATGAGAATGTAAAAGCATATCAAATAAAATGACATATTACACACGAACATTACCCAAATGCCTGTCTAAACAGATGTGTTTTAAGCTGTTTTTTAAAAGAAGCCACAGAGTCGATGGTGCATAGCAGGGGAGGCAAAATGTTCCACAGTATTGGAGCTAGAGTTTGAAAAGCGCGATCCCCTTTTGTTTTCAAACCGGTCTGTGGAATAGATAGAAGACCACTATCAGTGGATCTAAGAATCCACTTTGGAGAGTAAGGTTAGAGAAGCTCATTGATATAGGTGGGGGCCTCACCTCGTAGAGACAGAAATGTAAAAGTGAGGATTTTAAACTTATATCTGTACCCAACCAGAAAGCAGTGCAAGGATTTTAACACGGGAGTGATATAGGAGAATTTATTACTGTGGGTTAAAAGCCTTGCTGCAGCATTTTGGACCGCTTGGAGGCGATTTAAGGAAGCCTTAGACAAACAGACCAGACTAAGAAAAATATGCCACAAAAGGGAAAAAAAAACTCTGTGCACTAAGAACTAGCACCTAGCTATCACACTGAACATAAGAATAACAATAACTCCATAAAGAAAGAGCACGACCAAACAATACAAAACAGGCTACAAAATGCTTCATGAACCCAAACAAACTCAAAACACTGGACCATATGCAAGACCATGACAGTGGTAAATATTTTCACTTTGGATGAAAGCACAATGATTGCCAGCAAAAGCAGGAATGACTAGAAAAACCTGTAATGTAATTTCATCCTCAGGCTATTTTTACGGAGCCAGAAAACCAGGTTGTTATTACCAGAATTACTCTAAAGAGTGAAAGGTACATGGAAATATGAGCAATAATAATAATGAGCAAATAATATTCATCAATAAAAGAATGAAGACCTTACTTACTTTTGTAGTGCAATTATTTTTGTAATTATTTAAAACCCGATGACAAAATCTGTGTTTACTCTTTTTAAATCATACACATCTGTCAATAGAAAATTGTATGTTTTAGTCAGTATAAGCTTTTAATGATATAAGTTTGCTTGTGATAGAATGCTGCATGATGATCATTTCCTTGCTTAGAACTGGTTGTTCTTTTCATTGTTCAGGACTGATTGTTCTTTATAAAACATGTTCTGATATTTGTATCTGAGTCTTCTCACAGCGATAGGAAGAAGTCAAACAAGCAGTTCTGACCTCCACACACACACACACACACACACACACACACACACACACACACACACACACACACACACACACACACACACACACACACACACATGCTCACGTCAAATGTATTCATTTTTCTTATGTATAAATAAAGACACGTGCAAGAACAGAACGCGCATCACAGGGCCCCCACTCTGGTGTGAGCGTTCTGTGATCGCCCTTGTATACAAGTAAATGCTGCAGCGTCTGTGTGTGTTTCTCCTCTTAGACTCTTAGCTGAAGAAGTGTCTTTAGAATAAATCTCTTGACAGTTATTTTGGTCCTTCGAAGCCGGGGCAGAAACATCAGAACTGTTATCTGTGACTCTGTTCCAGGATCCAGCACTGATTCCTGACGCCGTGGGAAGCCAGCACCGAAGTCTGTGCACAGCCCTCTTAGACGAGGCCGAAAGACCTGGGACGCTAAAATTTGGGTCCAGGCCGGTGTTTTTAGTCTGGTCCACGGCGGTGGGATTCAGTCTGGCGATCTGAACCACCAGTGAGACGTCTGAGGGTGAGAGAAACACTATTTTGGTTAGGATTCGCCGTAAGGAACCGAATTAGACTTAGGTTTTAGAAGTAGCCGTAATTACTTCATAACAAATTGTAAAGGCGCGCAAATGTCTATGTGTGTATGTGTCTAGAAGTAAGTTGATTTTACAGCACAATATGCTGCTGAACTACTTCTATTTTATTTTGTTGTTTGCTTGAGGCTCACGTACTGGTGACAGAGGAGAACGGTTGAGCTTTGTCTCATAAAACTGATACCGCTTGACCTTTAGGGTCAAGTTGAAGGCCGTATCAGTAAACCACTCTGAAGTCAAGCGTGTCAGTGAAGGCCCAGCAAAATCTTTAAAAATGGGGAATAAACAAGCAAAATTAACACCTGATGAGGGATGGTTAGAAAAACAACAAACCGGAGCAGGAGTAATCCAAAAGAAGGGGAGAGGAATGGAGAGGACGACAGGCAAAAAAGAGTAAAAGCATTAACAAACAAAGAAGACAGTGACTCAGAACAGGATAGCAGCCCAGGTGAAGAGAATAGTTCAGATCAGGAAGAACATAATAATCCCTCACCAAGTGAAAAATTCAAGATCAAAGTAGAAGTTTAAAAAGGGCTGGAAACAGACCCGACTGAATACATATAGATACAAGAGGAATAAAGTAAAATAAACAAAAGGCTAAATTGATTTAGAACTTAACTGTAATGTATTCAAGTTGATGATAGTAAGGATAACAACCTGTAAACTGGTATTAACAATGACACATAGTTGGGATGAAGACCATGCCCTGAATGAACAGAATGATTCACACAAACACATATTAAATAAATTAGAGAAATGCATGAGGTATATTAAGGTTTTGTCATTGTTCAGCCAAGGAAAGTGTGTGAAAAGGAAAATGTCTCCAGCTTGGGAAAGGGTGAAACTGCAGATCACCACCCTTGGTGGATACAAATAAAATATAAATAAATATTGTAATATACTATTGCTGTTAAAGAGATAATAGCATTAATAATGAAATAATATTAATATGAAGAGGCACCTCAGTCAGCTATGATGTGAGGTGGATAATTGTTAAAAGTAGTCTGCATCAAGCTTAAGGTTTGCTCAACTTCAGTACAATGACATATGAGATGAAGAAAATAATTAGTTTAGATATTTTCTTTAAGTGCATAGAGACACTTGACCTGCTTGAAAACCTGTCATCCTAGATAAGACATTGCTGAAATACAGAGCACACCTATACTAACAACTAATAAGCTAAACCCTGTCTATAACAGCTAAAGCTACAAGAGTGAGAAGCTGAGTTAAATATGTGGTCACTGCAAGCTGATGAGCAGGTTACACATTTTTTAGAGCAGGTGATGAATTGGAAAAAAATAAATAAATTTGTGATCACACTAGTGACACATAATGATTAGGCATATGATTTACTAATGCAGGTGAAGTTTATTCTAAAATTCAAGGAGAACGAAGAAGAACAGCATTTTCAGTTGTGTCTTTACTGTTGTTCTCTGTGTAGTGTGTGTAGAGTTTTTTGCTTTTTGTTTTTGTTTTTTTGACGTGTTGCTTGAGTGAGGAGTACTTTGACTTCTGAAGTAGCTCTCATCATGCGACCTTGATGATGATAAGTTCAGAGCCAGCTGAGAGCTGGGTTGTCTGCTTTGTTTTAGGTGACAAGGCAGAAAAGTTAAAACTTAGTTTCTTGTCTTGGGAAAAAAAAAAGAAAAAAAAGAAAGAAAGGGTTTTGTGTTTCTCAGCAAAGAACAACTACAATTTCATTTTCTGTTTTTGAGAAAGGAGAATTTAAAATAATAATAACAATAATAATAATAATAATAATGATGATAATAATGATAATAATAATAAAACAAACAAAGAGTGATGTTTTGTTTAAGTGGTGAAGAAAGCTAATACTGCAAAATACCGTCTAGTGCATGATCTGCGAGCAATAAATGAAATCACTGAAATGATGCCACCAGTAGTAGCAAATCCCCACACTATACTGAATCAAGTCACTCCAAAATAAAACAATGGTTCTCAGTGACAGACTTATCAAACGCTTTCTCAGTGTTTGGCTTCACTTTTGAGGGGCAGAGACAGTTTCTACTCTACGTAGATGACATTTTAGTGACTGGCCACACAGAGGGAGGGTGTAAGCAAAATACTATGGCTGTGTTACGTCGCTGAGTTAAGGCCACAAGGTATCTTTAAATAAACTCTAATTATAAAGTCACATACTTAGGGCACACCCTCTCAGGTGAAGGCAGAAAGCTACTAAACAAAAGAAAAGAAGCCATACAAAATGCGCCACAGCCACAAAACTAAGCATTTACATTCTTTCTAACTCCCAGTGAACCTGAGTTATGACCTTGGCTCCCTGTTTATCTGCTCCCGTGCAATGTGCTCTGTTGTCTCTACAATGAGAGGAAAAAAAAAAAGAAAAAAAAAGAAGGCCCTGACTCTCTGAACACAATATTCTCTTTATAACTCAGCAGTATGAAATGACATGAAATAGTGTAACTCACTCACAGCAAATCAGCAGTTTAGGATAATACCAACCTATCTAACTAATCTAATGATTTTCACATTCTTTTAACTCAGAAGTATGATGCAAACTAAAACTACATATTGATTACACAAGAAGTATGATGTGGCCTACAGCAGTATCATGATTCACTCATTTTGATTACAGGTATAATGTAACATATAACAACATAATAATCTCACAACTGCTACAAGCACATTTGCCTTTCTGAACACACGCAAGAGAAAGGCAGTGAGGGGTCTGAAAAATGCTTTTGCCATTATGTAATCTGTAATTTCCACAAAGTATGCTGATCAGTGTAATTTTCAATGATTAAACTGTAGTAGAGACGAGCAAACATATTGGTAGATCTGAGAAGAGAGAACTTTTGTTATGAAAATGATTTTAATCTTTTATACATGATTGCATTTGAGCTTATTAAAGAGCTGTGGCTCCTGGTCAAGTGAAGGTCAGAAACTCTTGGCAGGCGTTAAGGATCAGCCAATACACGGTGAGGAGGACAGGAGCTCTGAAAGGAATGGCAACACACCTGCTTACATGACATACGCCTAGAGTGATTTTTATCTTTTATTACTTATATCCTTTAGAGTTAAGATTTAAGTTTTTATCATTTACACCTTATATCCTTTGAGTAAGTCTTAAGTTTCATTTATGTTCAGTTTGAGTAAGTTTCCTTCATGGTTTGAGTATCATCATTTGAGTGTGACATTTAGCCTAGAAATCACACAGAGTTCAGCTGTGTATGTGCGCAGGCCTTATGTCTGGCTAAGACGAGAGGTGTGAGGTGAGCTGGGGTGCAGACGAGGTCATGACACATACATAGCCTACACAGCAGGCACCCACATACACACACACACACTCACACACACACATACACACCATAATAGATCTATTTTGGTAGGTAAGAAGTGAAGATGTGTTTTTGCTGCAATTGCAAATTGTGCCAGCATATTGTCAGATGCTTACAGGAAGTGCACCTGATGTTCGGGGAGATAAGGAGGTGCTCATGGTGCGACACCGGGATGGAGATGAGACGTAATGTTCTTAAAACTATGTTAAAGTTAGCAGGAACATTTTGTGGTTTAGATTGACGTAAGCTGTATTTTGTCTGTTTTTGCAAAAGAGGGGGCTTTGTTGTTGTACCCATATAAAACCTTTGTCTAATTATTGTAAGTTCAGTTCGATTGCTGACTTTGCCCAGCTTCGGACTCCACGCGTGTAATCAATAAATCTTTGCTTTGATCACATCTTCTGGACCAGAGTTGTTATTTGCTTGTGAGCCCTCCGTACTCCTTTTCTCCAACTTTTGAACCTTGACAGCAGCTATTAAGAAAATGCCCTTTTTGGGTGAGAGAAGCCCACAGGCCCTACATGCAAGCGTACTAACACACATACATGCAATGAAGGACAGCTTATACTATAGCACACACTATACATGCGCCTATATTTCTCATTGGTGTTAAAGCAGGAAAAACTTAACAGAGTTTTGTTATCAAATGCTGAATTTATCCACTGCTGACATTTAACTCTCCAGCTTGCAGGACAATAGGTGAAACGTTTGTGAAAACAGAGAAGAAAAAATAAAGACACAGAGAGAGTCTGGTATGACCAAGCAGTGATCAGACAATAAATTTAGTTGGTAATACAATAAATTGTGGAATGCTTTCTGTTTGATTGATGCAAAACAAGTAATTTACTGTATGAAGGAAATTCTCTTTGCACGTGCATTTCTGTTGACCTATCAACTTAGCGCATTATGAGCTGATATGCAAATTAGTTGATTGATACTAGATTTGAAAAATGACTGGATTATAAAATAAGTATATAAGTATAAGTATAAGTATAAAATAATAATAATAATAATAAAACGTAACAGAGGGTTGAAATTAGTTTCTTGTTTCTAGTGTGTGGAGGAAGATTTTATCATGGCACACATCTGTTTACATGGGAGAAAACTTGTCATGTGATACGACATTTATAATATGCTTCTGATGTTCAGCACATCAGAAGAATGACTCTGAAATTAGAAAGGAAACAATTTTGCTGACAAAGCTGAAAAAACAGCAGCAGCCATAAAAACAACAGTCTTATTAACAACTCATGAAAATCACACCATTCGACTGTCTGTACTGCAGGACGAACAAAAAGCACCACCTAAAGAACAGAAAACAATGGCTAAAACACGGAGCAGTACTAGACACTGATGACATATTGAAAATAGGAGGAAAGCCCATTCTTCCCAAATCATTACACAAAACAGCCGCTCTAGTGAGCCATGGTTTTAAGCCATGGCTCATCAGGAGGGGTGATCAAGAATGGTCCTTATTAGAAACCGACAATTTTGACAAACAGAGAAGTTGTTTTGAACAATAAACTGCCGCCAAGACTGTTCTTCACCTATTTCTTGCAGGTTGAAGCCAGGTGATTGGATCCTTGTCCGAGTACTCCAAAGAAAAAATTGGAGCTCGCCACGGTGGGAGGGTCCATACCAAGTGCCTGCAAAATAGCGGAGAGACCCTCCTGGATACATCAGAGCCACTGCAAAAAGTTGAGGTCCCCGAGATTCCACTTCTTCCACAGAAATCAACTAGTAAAGGAAAGTCTCACTCGGCGCTTGGTTGCTTCGGGGTGAGGGGGCAGTGCTGATTGGGCCCCGTGAGGGTAAGCCTGCACTCCAATCTCCATCCGATCAACTTTAGGGCAGCCAGGTGCAGGTGTGTACAACCATGGGAAGGTGGACCCTCTTGGTTACCTTGACTACGACGCTCACCCTTACAGGACCCCAGCTGACACCAACAACAGCTGAACCACGAGGCAGACAGAAAAGATGGACGCACGACAACTCGCACCTAAGAGATATGATGCAAGACCACATCCACCCTTGGATGAACAATGCCTGGTACCGTTATATCCACGACAGGACCAAGGCGGAATCGGCAAATACAGACTGTTATGTCTGTTCTCATATGCCCAACACATCAACACACCCACACTATATGGTGAATATATGAACAACACTCAAGCAAAGTGTGCAGCCAGCTTCGCTGGCATTGGATTCAACACAGCTGAATCATCACCAACGACACAATCCCACATGCTGTTGGACTTAGTAATGGAACATGTGATCAACTCTTCTGGATCGATTTCAACGTGACAAACCGGAACACATCCATTCACTTCCCAGTGTTTCTGGACCAACTCCCAGGGAAGAACCACTCCATGTGTTATCAACAAGAGAAAGGTAACACACCCGTTGGAAACACGACAAACTGCGTCCAAACTGCAGTCCACGGAGAGGGCGCCCTGTGAATATGAGTGGACCTTCTAACGGCACGTACTGGGTGCAAGGAATGGCCTAGCTATGTGGACAACGGGCATATTTCATACTGCCCCCAGGCTGGACAGGAACATGTGCTCCTATATTCCTGTCAGACTACACTTTCAGGATGACCGCAGTAAACATCACTTCTACAGCACGCCGGAAAAGAAGATCTACGTTCCCTAAACTTCAACCACATGACCCGAAGCAACGTACCTGAGGAATTCAAACTGTGGACTACCGGACAGAAAGTACTCCACACATTGTTCTCCTGGGTGGGAACCGGAAAAAAACATGCTGAGGATCGAAACTCTGGACTACCGCTTTGGACTCTTCTTGAACGCTTCATGCAAGATCAAGCGAACAGCAAGATCAGGAAATCAATGCATTACGGATCGCAGTGATGCAACATCAAGTAACTTTGGACATGATACTGGCAGAGAAAGGGGACTTTGCGTCCTCTTCAACAACACCTGCTGCACTTACATACCAGACAATGTACACTCATCAAACATGACTGACGCTGAACGCCTTGAGACAGATCCAGCAGGCCCAAAATCAGGACTATGTGAGTAATACAAGTGACTGGTTTTCTTGGCTTTACACTGGCTCCTGGCTACAGGTGCTGAAGAGACTACTACTGCCTTTTCACTGTGCAATACTTTTTGTTAATAACCAACGGTGCAGTAGACTTCAATACTAGAAATACTTGCAATTCCCTTGTATATGTATTTATTCTATTTCTACCTTTTGTATACTCTTATTTATATATATGTCTCTGTATTTATATATGTGTATATATAGTATTCTGCTCACATTCTGTAACTTCTGTCGGTGCTGTGCTATTTGGAAACCGAATTTTACAGTTAATAGGATTAATACAGTTTTATCTTATCTTATCTTATCTTACTCATCGGAGCTGGAGTATTTTTACTTTTATTTTGTGTTTTGTAACATGTATCCTGCCATGTCTAAAACTCATGATTAACCGCATAATCGTTTCCACTGTAGATGCATACATAGCCGTGACAAATGATGATGATGATGATCCCGACCTGTTGGAACATGAAGACTTTGTGTGATTAATGATGATGTGACAGAAAATGTGCAACAAGATGTTACATACTGATATCTCACTTAAAGGTTATACTGACAACAGGAGGGAATGTCAATAGAAAATTGTATGTTTTAGTCAGTATAAGCTTTTAATGATATAAGTTTGCTTGTGATAGAATGCTGCATGATGATCATTTCCTTGCTTAGAACTGGTTGTTCTTTTCATTGTTCAGGACTGATTGTTCTTTATAAAACATGTTCTGATATTTGTATCTGAGTCTTCTCACAGCGATAGGAAGAAGTCAAACAAGCAGTTCTGACCTCCACACACACACACACACACACACACACACACACACACACACACACACACACACACACACACACACACACACACACACACACGCACATGCTCACGTCAAATGTATTCATTTTTCTTATGTATAAATAAAGACACGTGCAAGAACAGAACAGCGCATCACAGGGCCCCCACTCTGGTGTGGCGTTCTGTGATCGCTCTTGTATACAAGTAAATGCTGCAGCGTCTGTGTGTGTTTCTCCTCTTAGACTCTTAGCTGAAGAAGTGTCTTTAGAATAAATCTCTTGACAACATCACTACCCAAAAGACCCCGATCAAAAGTTTACAGATCCTAGTTCTGTCTTTTAGTTGGTCTACCTGACTGTGGTTTGGTTTCAACAGAACCCCTAATTTCCACTTCTTTCCAGTTTGAACACTGCTGTTTGGCATTCTCAATACCTTATATCCCTTTCCTGTTTTGTAGCATTCAAGTACCTTTTCTTTTGAACCTTTGATAATTCTTTTGCTTTCCCCATGACGTACAGGGAGTGCAGAATTATTAGGCAAATGAGTATTTTGTCCACATCATCCTCTTCATGCATGTTGTCTTACTCCAAGCTGTATAGGCTCGAAAGCCCACTACCAATTAAGCATATTAGGTGATGTGCATCTCTGTAATGAGAAGGGGTGTGGTCTAATGACATCAACACCCTATATCAGGTGTGCATAATTATTAGGCAACTTCCTTTCCTTTGGCAAAATGGGTCAAAAGAAGGACTTGACAGGCTCAGAAAAGTCAAAAATAGTGAGATATCTTGCAGAGGGATGCAGCAGTCTTAAAATTGCAAAGCTTCTGAAGCGTGATCATCGAACAATCAAGCGTTTCATTCAAAATAGTCAACAGGGTCGCAAGGCAGCGTGTGGAAAAACCAAGGCGCAAAATAACTGCCCATGAACTGAGAAAAGTCAAGCGTGCAGCTGCCAAGATGCCACTTGCCACCAGTTTGGCCATATTTCAGAGCTGCAACATCACTGGAGTGCCCAAAAGCACAAGGTGTGCAATACTCAGAGACATGGCCAAGGTAAGAAAGGCTGAAAGACGACCACCACTGAACAAGACACACAAGCTGAAACGTCAAGACTGGGCCAAGAAATATCTCAAGACTGATTTTTCTAAGGTTTTATGGACTGATGAAATGAGAGTGAGTCTTGATGGGCCAGATGGATGGGCCCGTGGCTGGATTGGTAAAGGGCAGAGAGCTCCAGTCCCACTCAGGCGCCAGCAAGGTGGAGGTGGAGTACTGGTTTGGGCTGCTATCATCAAAGATGAGCTTGTGGGGCCTTTTCGGGTTGAGGATGGAGTCAAGCTCAACTCCCAGTCCTACTGCCAGTTTCTGGAAGACACCTTCTTCAAGCAGTGGTACAGGAAGAAGTCTGCATCCTTCAAGAAAAACATGATTTTCATGCAGGACAATGCTCCATCACACGCGTCCAAGTACTCCACAGCGTGGCTGGCAAGAAAGGGTATAAAAGAAGAAAAACTAATGACATGGCCTCCTTGTTCACCTGATCTGAACCCCATTGAGAACCTGTGGTCCATCATCAAATGTGAGATTTACAAGGAGGGAAAAGCGGTACACCTCTCTGAACAGTGTCTGGGAGGCTGTGGTTGCTGCTGCACGCAATGTTGATGGTGAACAGATCAAAACACTGACAGAATCCATGGATGGCAGGCTTTTGAGTGTCCTTGCAAAGAAAGGTGGTTCTTTGCACCTTTCTGATTTGTTTTTGTTTTGTTTTTGAATGTCAGAAATGTATATTTGTGACTGTGGAGATGTTATAATGGTTTCACTGGTAAAATAAATAATTGAAATGGGTATATATTTGTTTTTGTTAAGTTGCCTAATAATTATGCACAGTAATAGTCACCTGCACACACAGATATCCCCTAAAATAGCTAAAACTAAAAACAAACTAAAACTACTCCAAAAACATTCAGCTTTGATATTAATGAGTTTTTTGGGTTCATTGAGTACATGGTTGTTGTTCAATAATAAAATTATTCCTCAAAAATACAACTTGCCTAATAATTCTGCACTCCCTGTAGAATCCAAAAAACATCAGTGCAGCACTGAATGAAAGACGCAAGGGTCTGTCAGGAGTCCAGAAAGTTATTGACCTTTTATTCACACCCACTAATTACAAGCAAACAGATCATAGGTGAAGATGGTTACCATTAATAGCCATTCTAACTCTTTTGTGTCAAGTTGTGTGCATGTTATCAGGCCAAATCACTAAACTTTTGATCAGGGTCCTTCGTAAAATTTGTGTAGTGATTAGGATTTAAAAAGAGTGAACACAGTTGTTTGACAACAAATGGTTTGGCGAAACCACTGACCATGAGTGAAAGTAAAGTTATTATTCATATTCTCTGAAAAGAAATGAAAAATCATAAATTCTGCCTATGTATGTAAACTTATGAGTACAACTGTATATATACACAAAAAAAGTATATGTAAAATATAATCCTCCATTGCAACCATAACTCTGAAGCTGTATGTTTAATCAGATTTTTATTCCCAAAATTATTCTAAAGAGTATACTGAAAGCTACATGCAAATATGAGCAATAATAATAATGAGCAAATAATATTCATCAGCAAAGAATGAAGACGTTACTTACTTTTGTAGTGCAATTATTTGTGTAATTATTTAAAACCAGATGCCAAAATCTTGTTGTTCTTACTTGTCAAAAGTAAACGTAAACATGTCACATTCAGAGACTCGTTTCCAGTCAAACTGCTGCCCATTTATATTCTATGTCAGAGTCCTGGGACACACCCAAACCCACCTCCACAGCAACCCTATAGCTATATAGTACTTACCTTTGCTTTCACAATGCAGAATTTCTTGTTTTTCATCTCATACGATAGCATTATTTACCCATTCAGAATTAAAATAAATGTAACTGTGCGTTTTGAAAGCTCTCACCCTGACAGCAGGGTAAGGTGAGGATTTTCTATGAGATACATGTAGTGTGACCAATCTGGAGCTCTTGGAGAGATGTTGCCACTTTTAGAGATTAAAATGTCGTTTCAAGTAACCTTGACTCGATAGGTGAAAAAAACCAGCAGATTTGTCTTGCAGCACTACCAACTATCCACTATTGACTGTCACGATAGAGTGATGTTTTGCCCACCAGGGAAGTGAGTTGGTCACGTGACTAAAAACTATGGATTAGCACACAGTTTTGCTGTGATTATGAAAAAAAAAGACTCTGGCCCTTCTTATGTCTGTGTTTGTAGTCCAGTCCAGTTTGCTGTTGAGGTGAACACCCAGCTACTTGTAGGAGTCCACTGTCTCAATGTCTTTTTCCTGGATATTCACCAGTGTTGTAGGGGGTGACTTCCTCCCGAAGACTATGACCATCTCCTTCGTCTTGCTAGTGTTGATTTGGAGTAGTGATGGTAAATTCGATTCTTTTTACTGAATCAAGTTTGAATGAGTCACTCACCAAAGTGAATCGAGTTTTTTTGAGTCATTTGAGTCACTGAGTCAGTTGACCAGAGAGTGCAAAAAATGTACATTTTGACTCAAACTTAATTTGTTTCTCTTTTCATGTAAATCCTATTGCTAAGATGAGTGATTGAAAAGAAAAACAACTATTTTATAGAGCAAAAAAATAGATTTCTAAAGGGAACATTTATTTTTATTTTATTTTATTAGTATTTTCCTCAAATGTGTTTTAAGCTGTTTTTTAAAAGAAGCCACAGAGTCGATGGTGCATAGCAGGGGAGGCAAAATGTTCCACAGTATTGGAGCTAGAGTTTGAAAAGCGCGATCCCTTTTGTTTTCAAACCGGTCTGTGGAATAGATGAAGACCACTATCAGTGGATCTAAGAATCCACTTTGGAGAGTAAGGTTAGAGAAGCTCATTGATATAGGTGGGGGCCTCACCTCGTAGAGACAGAAATGTAAAAGTGAGGATTTTAAACTTATATCTGTACCCAACCAGAAAGCAGTGCAAGGATTTTAACACGGGAGTGATATAGGAGAATTTATTACTGTGGGTTAAAAGCCTTGCTGCAGCATTTTGGACCGCTTGGAGGCGATTTAAGGAAGCCTTAGACAAACAGACCAGACTAAGAAAAATATGCCACAAAAGGGAAAAAAAAACTCTGTGCACTAAGAACTAGCACCTAGCTATCACACTGAACATAAGAATAACAATAACTCCATAAAGAAAGAGCACGATCAAACAATACAAAACAGGCTACAAAATGCTTCATGAACCCAAACAAACTCAAAACACTGGACCATATGCAAGACCATGACAGTGGCAAATATTTTCACTTTGGATGAAAGCACAATGATTGCCAGCAAAAGCAGGAATGACTAGAAAAACCTGTAATGTAATTTCATCCTCAGGCAATTTTTATGGAACCAGAAAACCAGGTTGTTATTACCAGAATTACTCTAAAGAGTGAAAGGTACATGGAAATATGAGCAATAATAATAATGAGCAAATAATATTCATCAATAAAAGAATGAAGATGTTACTTACTTTTGTAGTGCAATTATTTTTGTAATTATTTAAAACCCGATGACAAAATCTGTGTTTACGCTTTTTAAATCATACACATCACTACCCAAAAGACCCTGATCAAAAGTTTACAGATCCTAGTTCTGTCTTTTAGTTGGGCTACCTGACTGTGGTTTGGTTTCAACAGAACCCCTAATTTCCACTTCTTTCCAGTTTGAACACTGCTGTTTGGCATTCTCAATACCTTATATCCCTTTCCTGTTTTGTAGCATTCAAGTACCTTTTCTTTTGAACCTTTGATAATTCTTTTGCTTTCCGCATGACGTAGAATCCAAAAAACATCAGTGCAGCACTGAATGAAAGACGCAAGGGTCTGTCAGGAGTCCAGAAAGTTATTGACCTTTTATTCACACCCACTAATTACAAGCAAACAGATCATAGGTGAAGATGGTTACCATTAATAGCCATTCTAACTCTTTTGTGTCAAGTTGTGTGCATGTTATCAGGCCAAATCACTAAACTTTTGATCAGGGTCCTTCGTAAAATTTGTGTAGTGATTAGGATTTAAAAAAGAGTGAACACAGTTGTTTGACAACAAATGGTTTGGCGAAACCACTGACCATGAGTGAAAGTAAAGTTATTATTCATATTCTCTGAAAAGAAATGAAAAATCATAAATTCTGCCTATGTATGTAAACTTATGAGTACAACTGTATATATACACAAAAAAGTATATGTAAAATATAATCCTCCATTGCAACCATAACTCTGAAGCTGCATTTATAATCAGATTTTTATTCCCCAAATTATTCTAAAGAGTATACTGAAAGCTACATGCAAATATGAGCAATAATAATAATGAGCAAATAATATTCATCAGCAAAGAATGAAGACGTTACTTACTTTTGTAGTGCAATTATTTGTGTAATTATTTAAAAGCAGATGCCAAAATCTTGTTGTTCTTACTTGTCAAAAGTAAAAGTAAACATGTCACATTCAGAGACTTGTTTCCAGTCAAACTGCTGCCCATTTATATTCTATGTCAGAGTCCTGGGACACACCCAAACCCACCTCCACAGCAACCCTATAGCTATATAGTACTTACCTTTGCTTTCACAATGCAGAATTTCTTGTTTTTCATCTCATACGATAGCATTATTTACCCATTCAGAATTAAAAATAAATGTAACTGTGCGTACTTTGAAAGCTCTCACCCTGACAGCAGGGTAAGGTGAGGGATTTTCTATGAGATACATGTAGTGTGACCAATCTGGAGCTCTTGGAGAGATGTTGCCACTTTTAGAGATTAAAATGTCGTTTCCAAGTAACCTTGACTCGACAGGTGAAAAAAACCAGCAGATTTGTCTTGCAGTACTACCAACTATCCACTATTGACTGTCACGATAGAGTGATGTTTTGCCCACCAGGGAAGTGAGTTGGTCACGTGACTAAAAACTATGGATTAGCACACAGTTTTGCTATGATTATGAAAAAAAAGACTCTGGCCCTTCTTATACAGGATGTCTGTGTTTGTAGTCCAGTCCAGTTTGCTGTTGAGGTGAACACCCAGCTACTTGTAGGAGTCCACTGTCTCAATGTCTTTTTCCTGGATATTCACCAGTGTTGTAGGGGGTGACTTCCTCCCGAAGACTATGACCATCTCCTTCGTCTTGCTAGTGTTGATTTGGAGTAGTGATGGTAAATTCGATTCTTTTTACTGAATCAAATCTGAATGAGTCACTCACCAAAGTGAATCGAGTTTTTTTGAGTCATTTGAGTCACTGAGTCAGTTGACCAGAGAGTGCAAAAAATGTACATTTTGACTCAAACTTAATTTGTTTCTCTTTTCATGTAAATCCTACTGCTAAGATGAGTGATTGAAAAAGAAAAACAACTATTTTTATAGAGCAAAAAATAGATTTCTAAAGGGAACATTTATTTTTATTTTATTTTATTAGTATTTTCCTCAAATGTGTCAAATATATATTTTCTCATCTAAATGTCCACTGAGCTGTGTGCCAGGGGGCGGTAATGCTCCTTAACATTGGTTGCCAACCAAGAAGAAGAAGAAGCTGTGAGCCAGGAGGGAGGGGGTGTGTCGCTACCCGATCCGTACCGGAAACCCGATCGGTACCCCGCATGCGCAAATCTTACGTCACTTCCTCTCTTTGCCAGCATTGCGACATTCAATGGCCGTTTATCAATGCCCAAGTACGCGAGTACGTACTCGCGTTCTCGGTGAGTACGTGCTCGCCGAGAACGCACGGGAGTACGTACCCACCGAGAACGCGAGCACGGACTCGCGATATGTACAACTGGAACACCTGCGTGCGTGATGATGTCACAGGTCCGGAGTTTTTACTGCCGTCCCCTCTTAATTTAACTGTGAGTAACATGTTATGAAGCTTAACTGTAATCACAGCCAAACCAGTTTACTCAGGAACAAATAAAACACGGAAATAAACCAAACATTAACATTTAGAAGTGATCTAAGTGACTTATATATCATTTTTAACCTCAGTAGTCAAACCTCTATTAATAAAAATAGTGTACATGTACATACGTGTACATACCTTAATAAAACAAGCAGGTGAGATGTTAGAACGCTTTTATTTCTATTCTAGTGGACACTCAATACTATAGACAGCTGCTGGGGTTTCTTTAACCTGAGTAGTGAGAAGTCCATGAGCGGGGTGAAAACGATGTGCCGGGAGTCCGCTGTTGAGTTTTGGACGAAATGCATTCTGGGATATTTAGCTGTCCCAAGTCCACACCGATGCATGCTCGATAAAACGGGCGGATTGAGAACACATCCGGGACTTTTTCGCGTTCTCGGCTTGATGCGTACTTCAACAGTACTTGGTCTCCGACTGATGACGTATCACGAGTACACGAGAACGCAAATACGCACAAGTACGCATATTGAGAAACGCCCAATATATTTGAATGATACAGTTAGCGCCCAGTTAGCTCCTAGCATTTCTCAACAGCTCTGCCTCCTTTTCGACTACCGGGACATTTAAACAACGGATAATCCGTATACAAACAAATTCATGCTTTTCTCCTCAACAGACAGCGTCCCCCGATTGAACAAAAGCTCCGTAAAATAATAAGAATGGCGCCTAATTACAGACTTAATAATACAGACTTTGTAATAGGTCAGAGATTCATCAGCCAGATTAAGTGTTTACTGACAATTGACAGTGATAGCGGACATCATCATCACTATTCCAATCAATCCTCTCCACACAGACAAGCATAAACACACTCGACTATCGCTAAATCAAATTTAACACGCATTTGAAATGACGCTAATTCAGTTTATAACAGGGTTCATTCGCTCGGTCAGCAGGTGGCGGTATCCTCGTACACTGGGGAGTAAACTGCCATTAAAGCGAACAGAAGAAGAAGAAAACATTTGCACATGCGCGGTGCGGATCGGGTAGACCCGATTTATGCGGTCGGACTGTGCACATGCGCAGTAAGGATCGGGAGTCCTGATCCGTAACCATCTTTATTTTTCGTTTTTGTCTACATTGTACTGAAATGCTTCATTATTGCAAACATTTGAAGATATACTTATTATCCTTAACATCTTAACAGATACTCTGACCCGTAACTATCGTAAAACGCTTCGACCGGAAGTAGACACCTTTCGCGCATGCGGGGTACCGATCGGGTTTCCGGTACAGATCGGGTAGTGACAGTGACAAGTCCTGAGTGATTCAGCACAGGAAGGGAGGGGGTGAGTGAGTATTGAGTGATTCGCTTACGCAACGATTCAGCACAGGAAGGGAGGGGGTGAGTAACTCAAATGTGCTGTTAGCATGTTAGCAGAGTGATGCTACTGTGAACTGAGGAGTCTTGATGTGAGCTTTCTACTCAGGGTTTTTTCTTCCAGTTCAGAGCAGAAATGTTTTTGTTATGAAACTGGCTGTTGTTTTTTTCCACACAATTTTAATTATAAGCTAGATATGTCTTGATGCATTCTCAATCATCCAGGAAAGTAAATCTCCAAAAGTTGATTCTGTTCATCTGGACGTAGCGTTTTGTGGGAGAAACGTTTCGTCACTCATCCAAGTGACTTCTTCAGTCTCTCCAACACGTTCTCACTCCCAACTCGTCAAATGTGTGACGCATGGTCAGGCTCCCTCTGCTTCACTTATCGACGCGCAGGGTACCCCCCTCGCGTCAAGAATTGACGTGCAGGGTCCTCCTATTGAACACTATAGCGCTCCCTAAACGTTGTTTATTGACGACAAGAAATTTCCGCGGAAGAGCCTGTTGTCCGTATATTTATACATTTTCGAAATCACATTGTAGTGACGTGTACTGAACACAATATATTACATAATGTAAGCAACTACCTGAGAAACAGCAGATACAGCAGATACATTAATTATAGGCTATTACTTTTGTATCGTTTATTGCATTTATGGAGGGAGAGGTGTATGCTGGGTAATCACACAGGTAGCGACCGGGTGACTTTATTCACCCGCTTCGGATGTTATCAGTCCATACAATGGGCGTTATAAGCAGAAATCAGTCCCATAGATATGGGCCATCTCCACCTGCTAGATTGTTCAGAAGGTTGTTATCATCCATCCAGATGGAGGATCACTAACAGGAGCGTGGGAAGACTCCAGAATCCACTCTGGGTGGAATCCGGTGGATACAGCAGTGTTACAGGTAAGGCCATTTAAACGGACGGCATTTATAGAATGACTATTAAAAGTCAGCGAGTGTCAATAATGTTAATGTGGTTATGTTAGTAATACAGCGAGTGCTAATATAACAGCTTTAAGATGCATTTCTCATTCAGTTACTGCTGAATGTCACATTTGCTCCAAAAAAGCCACCAAAGGCAGATTCCAGTGTAAACGCTGTCTCCACATGGAAAACAGGACTGATACACCTCCTGCTGTCAGACCTGCAGGGTTTAGGCCTGTGGTGTTCTCCTCTGTCTTATACTGAACACAAACTATTTTTTTAGACTGGCACAAATAATTTGTGTGCCTTCTTATTTGATGCAGAACACCTGATTGTTCTGTAAATAGATTTAAATGGTTATATAAAAACGCCTGAGGCCTTGGCTGCATTTTTAGGTAAATAGTACCATATAACTTTGTTGTTTGCAAAACTTGTGCATAATTTTTTTTTAAAATGTACAATTTCTATTTGCATTTCAAGTTGTGAAAATGATTCGTTAAACATGTTTGTGGGTTTTACAGTAAAAAATATAACTTTTTTCTACTTGGATTTTGAATTTTTTTTCTGAATTTAGATCAATTGTACTAATATAGTATGTCAAAATGAAAAAAGAACTCAAATTTCAGATATTTGAGGTTGTGCTGAAAATAATGATACCAAACAAGGCAAGATAAACAGTTTTTAAAGGTGAAATATAGAGGTAAAATTAAAAGTAGTCAAAAACGGCCAATTATACCCTGGACCCCAGAGGGTTAAACAACTCCTTGGTGGCAGAGCCCGTGGGGTGGATGAGGTCCGCCCTGAGTTCTTGAAGGCTCTGGATCTTGTAGGGCTGTCTTTGTTGACACGCCTCTACAATGTTGCGTGGAGATCAGGGGCAGTACCCCTTGATTGGCAGACCGGGGTGGTGGTTCCCATCTTTAAAAAAGGGGACCGGAAGAATGCAATGCATAATCTAGGAAGAACACTAAAAATAAATTAAGTTATAAATAATACAAAATAAATAATTCATGTGATGAAGCTATGTCTTCGCATTCGCATGTGGGTGTGTTCCAACTGCAGGAGAATTCCACTCCTCAGCCTCCCTGGGAGGGAGGAACAATGCGGTTTTCGTCCTGGCCGTGGAACACTGGCTCAGCTCTTTATCCTCTCAAGGATACTGAGGGTGCATGGAAGTTTGCCCAACCAGTCTACATGTGTTTTGTGGACTTGGAGAAGGCATTCGACCATGTCCCTCGGGGGCTCCTGTGGGGGTCCTCCGGGAATATGGGGTGTCTGACCCATTGCTATGGGCCATTCAGTCCTTATACAACCGTTGCAAGAGCTTGGTCCACATAGCAATGGGCAATAAGTCGGACTCGTTCCTGGTGGGGGATGGGCTCCACCAGGGCTGCCCTTTGTCACTGATTCTGTTCATAATTTTTATGGACAGAATTTCTAGGCGTAGCCAAGTGGCGAAAGGCTTTCACTTGGGTAGTCGACAGATGGATTGGTGCTTCGGCCGCAGTAATGTGGGCGCTGTACCGGTCTGTTGTGGTGAAGAGAGAGCTGAGTATAAAAGCGAAGCTCTGAATTTACCGGTTGATCTACATCCCTACCCTCACCTATGGTCACGAGCTGTGGGTAGTGACCGAAAGAACGAGATCAAAGATACAAGTGGCGGAAATGAGCTTCCTCCAACGGGTGGCTTGCCTCTCCCTTAGAGATAGGGTGAGAAGTTTGGCTATTCGGGAGGGGCTCAGAGTAGAGCTACTGCTCCCTTCGAAAGGAGTCAGTTGAGGTGGTTGGGGCATCCTTGTCAGATGCCCGAACCACCTCTGACACCTCGCTCACTATGAGTAAAAGTATTTTTCCCTTTGTGGATTCTGTTCTGATTAAAATGGCTAACTCAGAGACTGTATCTTTGAATACTGTCTTTGTAGTCCAGAGGGTCACCTCAGTTTCTAGTTTTTCAAATGTTGCGTTCACTAGTGATCTTAGTGTTTCTGAACTATCAGATTCGGGTTATGCTCCCAGTGTTCTCTCTGAGTTAGCCAATATGGATATTCTAGCTGTTGAGTTAGCTGAACAAAAGACAGTGACTCCATCTGAGATTCAGCTGCAAAGTGTGTGTGTCCGGCCACACACCACCACCACCACCATCAGCTCCACCTACCAGTCAACCTCCACTACAAAAATCACTACAACAATTACTTCAGTCACTAGCTCAGTCATTAGTACAGTTACTAGCTCAGTCACCTGCTGAGCTGCCTTTTCAGCCAGAGGTCTCTGCACCTGCTGGCCCTGTGTCTGTTTCCGCTCAGTCCGCCCAGCCATCCGCTGCTTCCACACCGCCATCTGTTCCAGCTCTGGCGAGCCGCTCCACCCTGGCGTCTGTTCCCACTCGGGGCTCTGGAGAGCCGCTCCAGCCGTCTGGTTTCACTGGGGGCTCAGGAGAGCCGCTCCAGATGTCAGTGTTAGCTGGAGGTTCTGGGGAGTCCACCCAGTTGTCATCTGCCTCTGCTGGGGGCTCTGGTGAGCTGGTCCAGCACTCCGCAGCTTCAATGCCGCTGTCTGTTTCCACTGGTTGCTCTGGAGATTCCGCCCAGCAATCCGCTGTTGCCACCACCGGTGCAACCGTCCTGCTAGACCTCCACGTCCATGTCCTGCTTGGCCTCCACGTCCATATTCATGTCCTGCTTGGGATGCATGTCCACATTCATCCATCATCACTTCTCATTTTCCAGGCCATGGACTCCGGATCTGTTGCCACATGGCCCACCTTTGGGCCTGCCTGCTTTGTTTGCCTCGCCGCCACTTATTCTCAGGTGGCCAGCCCCCTAAACTGTGCTCTCGCATTTCCAGGCGGCCGGCCTCCAGATCTGCTTCACCCTTGTTGCTGCCATTTTCCACGCAGTCGGCATGATGCATTGAGTTTTTCCTTTCCAGTCACCTTTCTCACTCACTATGTGTTAATAGACCTCTCTGCATTGAATCATACGTGTTTTTAATCTCTGTCTCTCTTCCACAGCATGTCTTTATCCTGTTTTCCTTCTCTCACCCCAACCGGTCGCAGCAGATGGCCCCGCCCCTCCCTGAGCCTGGTTCTGCCGGAGGTTTCTTCCTGTTAAAAGGGAGTTTTTCCTTCCCACTGTCGCCAAAGTGCTTGCTCATAGGGGGTCATATGATTGTTGGGTTTTTCTCTGTATCTATTATTGTCCAATCTACTGTGCAATATAAAGCGCCTTGAGGCGACTGTTGTTGTGATTTGGTGCTATATAAATAAAATTGAATTGAATTGAAATTGAAAAGATGACTTACCACAGTCTTCACCTTCAGTAATGCCTTCATTCTTTCACTGATGAATTTCATCCTGAGAACAAAGATGAGATTCTTTTTTCTTTCTCTAAAAAAACAGATAATAAAATCTTGTTCTGCTGGTGCAGCAGGAATCACTTGCCAAAAGTGAAAGTCAAACATGGTATATTCAGATTATAGTTTGCATCAAAGATGCTCCTGCTGACTTATAACTTACAATTTTTTGAGACATTAGAGCCACCTGGACATGCCCACGTGGTGGGCCAAAACACCAATTCCTGCTTCTGGACAGAAAACCAGGCTCTTGGTGTCGGCTCATTTAAACTGTAGGAATGATTTACCTGACACTGGAAAAATACAAAGTCTACTTTAGTAATATGTTAAAGTCAGTACTTCTTATTTTGAAATTTCATCATGTTGTCTGACTCTAAATTATTGCTATTGGTTTATAAAAAGAAATAAGAAGTTGATTTGTGTGCAGTGCTCTAAAAGTCAAGAAAAATATAGGAGATGTTTGTTTACTGATCTGTGCAGATATGTGACTGAAATTTTGAAACTCCCTGAACTGCATCCAAGCAAACATTACACAGTTGTTCTGGTAAGCTTTGAAAAAGCCCTTTGCCAACTTCTCCAAGAAAGTAATCCCAATACTTTACTGATTAAGTATCTTCAAAAGTAATTCGTTATTACTTAGTTACTTTTTAAAAACATTACACACAGCCTGAATACATAATAAAGCAATAGCCCTTTCAGCCCAATTCTATTTTTTCTGCTTATAAAATGTATAAAATGTAATCAAATGAAAAAGTCTCTTTTTAAAACTTGTTTTATTAGTTTTAATCTTTTAACTTTATGGACATTGCATTACGCAAAAATTAAATTATATGCAACAGTCTTTGACTTGAAGAAATTTGTTTAACATTTAAACCTATTTTCTATGGAGGACCACAAGAGCCACACGCATCGAAATAAAGAATTCTGTGCTTAAATAATGAATTGTAGAATAAATTCTGCCCTTGTAAATTCATTTTTCAATTCCAATTTAATAAAGTGATTTTCAAAATGTTTTTTAAAATGGTGATTCCACTCCTCATTTCAAAATCCAATTCCCTTTCCTGTTCACTCAGGGATTAACATTTGGATTAGCAACTTCATTTTAAAAATCCAGCTGCAATGCAAATTAGCCACACCGTGGGATGTAAAGAGCTCTCTGATTGGTTGGACAGACACAGGCTGTCTACCTGGATTTTTCTCGCTCATAGCTTTGCCCTGCTAAGAAGCGTGTGTGCTTGTACAAAGGCCGTTCAGCCTCAGGATTTAAACTCGGCTCGACACAGATATGTGAAGAATGAAGGGACCCTGCAGTGAAACGGATAGCTGAACCTCTGTCTTACATTAATAAATGTCAGCCTGAGAACAAAGAAGAAAGAATCTTGTCTATGTTCTCAAGATGATATTCATCAGTGAAAGAATGAAGGCATTGCTGAAAAAACAGATAATAAAATCTTGTTCTGCTGGTGCAGCAGGAATCACTTGCCAAAAGTGAAAGTCAAACATGGTATATTCAGATTATAGTTTGCATCAAAGCTGCTCCTGCTGACTTATAACTTACAATTTTTTGAGACATTAGAGCCACCTGGACATGCCCACGTGGTGGGCCAAAACACCAATTCCTGCTTCTGGACAGAAACCCGGTCTAACGTGAATTCACTGTTTGAGTTCAGTTTTGGCCTTAAACTCCAGAGAATACCACCTGTCTCAATGTTTTTTCTGATTATTGGCAAAAAGTTTACAGTGTTTTTCTTCTGTGAAATGCTTCTAATGCTGAAATTGAGCCCAGAGAAATAACAACGAAGTTTAGTTCCTCTGGATGTTTCCATGGAAAATTGTTTTATCACTCATCCAAGTTTTTAAAAAGCATTTTGAAAATCACTTTATTACTAGCATCTTCCTGAGCGGAATCGTAGCATGAGCGAATCACTCAGGACTCACTCATAGTGATGGTATATTAGTAGTAACAAGGGGGCATTAGTCCAAGATGGCGGCCAACCGGTTTGACCGGTTTCGTGCGTGTGCGCATGCGCGTTCAGGTGTGCTGGGGGTATGCGAGCAATTCTTCGTTTTTGCGTGTAGGGGTGGACGCTGTTTTGCTTCACAGTGTTCCTTAACAAAGCCCGAATGCTTTTCATTTACATCTAGTCAAAAGTGTTGGAATTGTGTTTTAATCACACTAACTTTGTGATTCCGACAATGTCTCAGCAGGCCGTGATGCAAGCATTTTATTTTAAAAACGGCTCAAATGGGAATTTCTTCTGAATGGGTAATGTCACCATGTTCACAAGCGTTTCATTTGATCAAAGCACTACTTTTAATTTAACTAGTTTTTACGCATCTACTGGGGTTTCTTTCACTGGGTGATGCGATCATTTTATTTAAAAATCGGGATTTCGGAATGTTGATCCAAGAGGGAGACAGAGGCTGCTAGTTTTTAACACAATAGGTGGTCACAAACAACATTCAGCCCTTTAGAAAATAAATGCTATAAGCAGGCAGTATCACTCTTTCAAACTAACTGCGTCTTAATCACACTAATTTTATGATTCTGATGTCTCCTCATGCAGCGATGCAAGCATTTTATTTTAAAAACGGCACAAATGGGAATTTCTTCTGTACGGGTAATTTCAGCCTTCATGACTGTTCACAAGCGTTTCATTTAATCAAACCACTAGTTTTTAATCTAACTAGTTTTACGCATCTACTGGGGTTTCTTTCACGTGTTGATGCGATCATTTTATTTAAAAATCGGGATTTCGGAATGTTGAACTAAGAGGGAGAGCCAGCTAGTTTTTAACACAGTAAATGGTCACAAATAACATTCAGTCCTTTAGAAAATAAATGCTATTGGCCTACTTCTAAAACACGTTGCACACGATGTAACCTTTCCCCCCAAAGTAACCAGTATCGCTCTTTTCAAACTAATCGTCTTTTAATCACACTCATTTTGTGATTCTGATGTCACAGCATGCTGCGATGCAAGCATTTTATTAAAAAAACGGATCAAACGGGCATTTCTTCTGTACGGGGTTTCATGGTTTCAGAGTAGTTTTTAACACAACAGATGGTCGCAAATAACATTCACCACCCCTTTAGAAATAAATGCTGCAGTGATACTTCTAAAACCAGTCGCCCAGACTCGCTCTGTCTTTTCAACAGCTGGCTAATTGTTTGAATTTGTTCAGGATTGCAAAAGCCCACCGCGGGTATCATTTAATTGTTGGGATTCCTTAGGAAAAGGTAAAAGCCGACAGGTGTACCAGTCGAGCGGGGACCCGACCTATTGTTTAAAGTGGCCGGTATCGGCTCTTTTTGTAATTCCTCGACAGCAGATGTACCAGTCGAGCAAGGTCTCGCCTATTTTCTGAAGTAGTCAGCAACAGCGGTCCCTTAGGCCTATCTTGGCCAGTTACACCGGAGCTCAGCAACTGCGTGCCCCACCCTCATTGTTTTAAACTTGCACAGCAGGTGTATCGCCCCCCAGACTTATCGGCACCCCATCTACTGTTTTTGGAAGCACCCGGTCCTATATGAAGTGTTCCTCAGAGCGTGAGACCCTCGCCATTTCGCGTCAGGACCAGCGCCGGTGCAGACCATTTTCTACCCACACAGAGCGTTTCTGACCAGCCGGCGTTGCTTATGCATAAGAGAAAAGCGACAATACAACGCGGTTCTCTGCTCCAAGACATCAGCGGTCCTTTCACACGGTAAGGATGTGTGTTATAGCCGGCGCTTCATAAATGTCTGTCTGGCAGCGCAGATTATTCAAACTGTTTTTAAACATGACTCATTTGTTGTCCAAAAAACATTTCATCTAAATTTGCTAAGTTACTGATTTAAAAATATATATTTTCGAATTTTTGGCTGGATGTCAAACATATGATAGACTCTTGAGCATATTTATATAGCAAAATTCACAGTGGTGTAACCATGTTAAATAAAAGATGCCCAGCTGTGCACCAATGCACACTAATGCAAGCCTTTAGACTGTATGCTGATAAGTGCATGAAGTATACCTTTACCTCTATAGCTGAAAAGAGTCTGCATCCATAATTTGTGGATCTATTGATTTGTTTTTAATGTGGCGCTTTTTTTTCACGAACTGCAGATGATGAAATCCTCTTTATTTGAGAAAGTGTCCCTAAGCTACTGCGGCTCATACTTACTGAGTTCCCTAGCTACTTCTTTACTATGTCAGTAAACTTTTTGAACAAGAAAGGTGTTGTAGATTTAAAGACACATCTTAATTGAAGCAAAGGCAAAACATCTGAATGAACTTTATGTGGCTGTTCATATTAAATCCATCAAAGAGTGAAAATCCAAAAGCTGCTGCAATCCTTTGTATTAATGATCTCTCTCTCTCTCTCTGTGTGTGTGTGTGTGTGTGTGTGTGTGTGTGTGTGTGTGTGTGTGTGTGTGTGTGTGCGTGCGTGCGTGCTCGCAGAAGGAAGGTCAAGGCAGGGCAGGAGCTTTTTTTTTTTTTTGAATGCATTTCCAATCAGCTTTTTTTTTTTTTTTTTTTTTTTTTTCAAGAAGTGTAGCTCATACATTGCAATAAATGTATTCTGCTACATCTGCTAATGAGAGAACATGTTTTTCATCATAAAGAATGTGAAAATAAGCATTGTTAAAGTGTCACTTCAGTAATGCTGCTGGGAGAAACAAGTGTTCACTCATTTTTATTTTTTATTTTTTTTTAAATACATGACTTAAAACACTAAACTCTAATTTCAAAGGTTTATTTTAAGTTTAAAGAATATAAGAGCTGGTAAGACGATGAGTTTTGCTTCTCACTGTCCATGTTATGTTGTAGTATCCATTATCATGTATGCTACTCTGCTCTGTGGACTGTAAAATGTTTCATTGTATTCATGAAATAAACCAGACTTTCAATGTCTGAATCTTTCACTGTTTTTCTGCTTTTGTTCACCCCAAGTTGACAAAACCCACAGACATCCAGAGTTAACTCACCAACAGTGTGGAGCAATCTCAGTGTATTTGGCTGCTTTTACCCTAAACACAATCAGCTGACTGAGAGAAATGCCTGTAGTCATCCACTTTGGTCATTATGAATGTTGAAGGAGATTTGTTCCATAGACACCTTATACTAGTGTTCTCTACACTTAATCCAACACTACTATGTTCTATTTTAATCCAGATTCCTTTTATAGATTACAGTGAAATTTGTTAAACTGTTGCTTAATGGGACAGAAGTATAAGTCGCTCTTTACTAACACATTGTAGATAAGTTTATTGCTGAACGACACAGCTGGCAGTCTCACACACACTATAGATTTTTAAAGTTCTTGTGTACAACGGTTTAGCTACAGATATAACTTCTACTTTTGATAAAGATCACTCCGTCTGCATATTTGTTAAGAAATAAAGCATCTTTACTGGGATATTTATTGTCAAACTATGCAATTTTCCAAATGTGTGTGGAGTAAAATGTTGTGCCCATTCAGGATTAACAACACAAACTGTTGATAGCAGAAACAGTCTGCCCTATAGTTCCCATACTTTACCGCTAGTTTTACAGACACATTCTTCTTCATATCTGTTTAATTGGTTTTTTTTTTAAACTGATTTTCAATAGTACAACCAACGTCTAACTTTTCCTTGCTCCCCAGTATAAATGCAAGAACTTTGCAGGATTTATTGAAACTGTCACAATTTAACACTCAATGCCATAAACAGAGTTGATCCATGTCTCTATGGACACTGTTTCATACATCAACAGCTCTGAAAATCACTTTTAAAGTAATGTAGAACATGATCTCTCTCACTCTCAGCGTCTCTAAAAAAAACCCAGCAAACTGACAATCACCTCTAAAGAAGGGGTTAGTTTATAGGTTTTTTGCTTGTTTGTTTGTTTGTTTTGTTTTTTTATCAGGCGCAACACCATGTAATGCATGGATGTTAGACTCTTTCACCAGACCATGTTGCTAGCCCAACCACCATGCTCAGGGTCTCTGAGCTCTAACCCTGGCTGCCAAATGTGCCTCTGAGCCTCTTGTGCCTTTTCACCACCAGACTAAGTTTGTAGTCTCGTCTCACCTACTAATATTATTTTATTACAGGACAATATTCAGCTAGGTTACTACTTTGACTTTCTTACTTTGAGCACATTTCTGAGCCCATACATTATCAAACTTTTACTTGAGTATTTCTGACGCTAGCAGCTATACTTCTACTTAAGTCACCTCTGTCAGTGCGCGCCAGGGCAGCTGTGGCTACAATGTAGCTTGCCATCACCAGTGTGTGAATGTGTGTGTGAATGGGTGAATGACTGAATGTAGTGTAAAGCGCTTTGGGGTCCTTAGGGACAAAGTAAAGCGCTATACAAGTGCTCTAAAAGACAAGAAAAATATAGGAGATGTTTGTTTATGGATCTGTGCAGATATTTGACTGAAATTTTGAAAATCACCATTTTTGACTCAACATCCAAGCGAACATTACGCAGTTGCTCTGATAAGTCTTGATGCATTCTCAGTCATCCAGGTAAGTAAATCTCCAAAAGTTGATTCTGTTCATCTGGACGTAACATTTTCAGTGGGAGAAACGTTTATACATCGGGGAAACCAAACAAACTCTGGCGAAGCGGATGGCACAACATAGAAGAGCAACCTCATCAGGCCAGGACTCTGCAGTCTATTTACACCTACAGGCCAGTGGACACTCTTTCAACGATGAGGATGTACACATCCTGGACAGGGAGGAACGCTGGTTTGAGCGCAGAGTCAAGGAGGCCATTTACGTGAAAAGGGAAAGACCATCTCTGAATCGAGGAGGGGGCCTAAGGGTACATCTGTCACCATCTTACAACGCTGTGATTGCAGCCATTCCCCAACTCTCTGTGAATGGTACTCATGGCCATTGATCAGTGTTCTTTGATCAGTGGGTTTTGGTCCGTGATTGTTGATCAATGGTCATGAGAATTTGCATAATCGTGATAAAGGAACTGACCTCCCAGCCCATTGTTCCTTCAGTGGGCTGGTTTCAGTCATTATGCAAATGTACTGTTTATAAGGTTTGGGGAAACCTGCAGTCAGCTGAGACTGAAGAAGTCACTTGGATGAGTGACGAAACGTTTCTCCTACTGAAAACGCAACGTCCAGATGAACAGAATCAACTTTTCGAGGTTGTTTTGATAACCTTTAAAAATCCCCTCCTCCAAGACACACACACACACACACACACACACACACACACACACACACACACACACACACACACTTAGTGAACAACCAGTACTTCATCAGTTAATTTAAACTAGTTTAAACATTATCGGCTGCGGGCCAAAACACCAGTTCCTGCTTCTTGCTTCCCCCAACCGACCCCCTGCTCAATGAATACCTCAGGCAGCAGAAACCCAACAAAGAAGAACAAGAGGAGGAACCATCATGGAAAGATAGGCCCTGCACAGTATGTACCACTGGCAGATAAAGTGGCTGACATTCAGAAATCCTATCAGTGGCTGGACAAAGCTGGACTGACGGACAGTACAGAGGCACATGGCAGCACAGGGACAAGCTCTAACTACAAGATCCATAAAGGCTGGGATCTATCACAACTAGAGATGGCACGATACCACTTTTTTGTGTCCGATACCGATATCATAAATTTGGATATCTGCCGATACCGATATGAATCCGATATAGTGTTTTTTAATCAGTAAAACTGTTTTTTTAATATCTTGCTGCTTTTTGTATAAGTTCATACTCAAGTTAAAAAAAACAAACACTAAAGCTATTCTGTTATACCTGTATGCAAAAAATACACTGCACCCAAAATATTTCATAGTTCAGCAACACTGATCAATCTAATAAACTTAAACCTACTCCATCCTCCCTATTCTGGTATTTTAAAGAGTACTTAGCAGAAATATTAAGCAACCTAACTAATAGGGTTCTAAAACTCCCAGTAAAAAAAAAAATATATATATATGGGAACCACCCACCCTCCACCTTGTGATGCTTAATCGACGTAATCAACTTTAATTTGATGCAGTGTGAAAATAAATGCACAGAAATCAATTATTTTTCAAGAATAATTAAATAGATTTAACATCTTTCTTCAACAGAATTGCAGACTGCACAGATGGTACCTTCCCAAAGGAAAAAGTACTATAGCTTACTAGGGTATATTAGACTTAACAGTTACTATATACAGTAATGGACTTTTATACATTTTACATCAGATTAAAACTTTGGGTGTAAGATTCAGATAATTATTTATTAAAAGCTCGACATTTTAAATGAGAATAAGAAAGAAAAGTATGTCTTTGTGCCCCTTTCCCTGTTCATGCCCCTATCGGCCCCCTGGCTAAACTTTGCTAGATCCGCCCCTGCACAGTTACCAGCCGTCAGCTACGTGAGAAAAGGATCCTGGTGTAGAAAGTAATATTAAATACATTCTAACAACAGCTTATCAAGCTTAAACGTGCTGCTGTTGTTCAGCCGCTGGTTTCCTCTTTCTGGTGCGAAGTGGGCAATAAACAAAGAAGAGAGACGGACTCGCAACAGAAAAGCCGATCAGCTGATCATTGATCAGTTTCATGATTGAAGTAGCAGCAGCAGAGGGAGGGAGAGAGAGAGGCAGTTGCTCCATATATTGGTTGTTTAGCTTAACGCGGGAACGCTTTACAAACATTCAGAGATGAACTTACACACTTGCTTTACTTCTCTCTCTGATAACTTCCTCGGAGATGAACACCTGATTACTAGCAAGGCTACTGCTCCTACTGCTACGGTTACGCCATGTCACAAGTTTTTTGAGGTGCTTTTTTGATATTTAATGGATCGGATTACATTTTTTATTTCCCTCTGATATCTGATCCAGTAATTTAGGTCAGTATCGGACCGATACCGATACGTAATATCGGATCGGTCCATCTCTAATCACAACATGCAAGAACCCAGGTGCAGGTTGTGCTAAGATTAGGATTTATATATATTGTGTTAAATACAATAATATAATGCAAAATAAAGAAATAATTTGCAATGTCTGATGAAGATCAAGAGCACATGTGCTCCAAACATCACTAGATCTAATAAATAAGGAATCTGGAATTCTGCTGTGTGCACCACAGCACAGGACAGCCATGTCTCATGGAGACAAGTGGTTTGTCCACAATTGCAACCACACTGTCAATGGAAAATTGTACTTAGTAGTCAGTATAAGCTTTTAATGATATAAGTTTGCATATGATAGAATACTGTATGTTGACCTTTTGATGACTTAGACTGTTGTCCACTACAAGACTGTTTTATAAATTCTTTCTCACAGCGATAATAGCTGAACAAGCAGGAAGAGGAGAGCTGGACACTTTTATCTGCGCTCTCTAACAAGAAGAAGGGCTGCGTCCTTCTGAATCTCACAACACACACGCATACATCTGAACCACTCTTATCTTCACTCCCTACGCACTAACATTCCTCTGCCTATGAATAGAAGTATTCACTGTTGTATTACTTTTGTATATAAATAAAGACAAGTGCAAGAACAGAGCGCGCATCACAGGGCCCCCACTCTGGTGTGAGCGTTCTGTGACCACCCTTGTATACAAGTGAAAAACACAGCGTCTGTGTGTGTTTCTACCCTTAGACTCTTAGCTGAAGAAGTGTCTTTAGAATAAATCTCTTGACATTTATTTTGGTCCTTCGAGCCGGATCAGAAATATCAGAACTGTTATCTGTGACTCTGTTCCAGGATCTGGCATACTGTTTCCTGACGCCGTGGATCCAGCACCGAAGAGGGTGAGAAACACTATTTTTGATATATAAAACGGCCGCAAAGGTTTAAAGAAACGTGATAAATTAGGTTTAAGTTCGCCAAAAAGAACTAAGTTTAGACTGGTTTTAGAGGTAGCCATTAAGCACTTTGTCATAAATTAGGTTTAAGTTCGCCAAAAGGAACTGTGTTTAGACCGGTTTTAGAGGTAACCGTCAAATACTTCAGTAACAAATTAGCGCAAATGTCTATGTGTGTATGTGTGTAGAAGTAAGTTGATTTACAGCACTGTACGCTGCTGAACTACTTCTATTTTATTTGTTTTCTTTGCTTGAGGCTCACGTACTGGTGACAAAAGAGAACGGTTGAGTGTCGTCTCGTAAAACTGATACCGCTTCATTTTTTAGAAGTGAAGTAGAAGGCCGTATCAGTAAACCACTCTGGAGTCAAGCGTGCCAGTGACGCCCAGCAAAATCTTTGGAAATGGGTAATAAATAAGCAAAATTAACACCTGATGAGGAATGGTTAGAAAAACAACAAACAGGAGCAGGTAGAATAAGTGCAAATAGGTGGAGAAATCCACAAAAAGCAAAGAACCGCAGCTGGGAAGGGAAATGCAATCCCTCAGCTGTTACCCAGCTGAAAGCTGTCCTGAAACAAGAAATTACATTAACAAAGACCCAAAGAAGAAATTAAAACGTGAAGAAGAATATAAACTTTTCCAAGCATGGGAAACTGAAGCTGAAAGGAGAACTGAAAATAAGAAAAAGAAAGAGGAAAATAAAAAACCATTTCAACGCACTTTCATTAAAGGATTACTACCACCCATTAGGTCTCATGTAGAAAAGCATTGGGTAACGCAAGATACGGGCACAGCAGATGAGGCGTTTCAATATGTTAACCATGCACAGACAGTGGTGAAACGGAAAGAGAAGGTCTCAGTTTTTGCCCTCGATGCTGACACTGTTCTCACAGCTTTTAGTGGAGGCTACAGGGGAGGCTTCAGAGGCCAAAAGAGAGGGAGAGGAATGCATAGGGGAAGAGCAAGAGGTAGAGACAGACCTAGATACACACCAAACAGTAATTATAGCACTACATGCTGGAAGTGTGGAAAAGAGGGACATTTTGCACGTGACTGTAAGAAACAAAGAAGACAGTGACTCAGGATAGTAGCTCAGGTGAAGAGAACAGTTCAGATTAGGAAGAACATAATAATCCCTCACCAAGTAAAAAAAATTAGAGATCCAAGTATAAGTTTAAAAGGGCTGAAACAGACCCAAGTGAATACATATAAATGCAAGAGGAATAAAGTTAAATAAAACAACTGTAATGTATTCAAATTGATAAAAGCAAGGATAACAACCTGTAAACTGGTATTAACAATGAAACATAGTTGGGATGAAGACCGTGCCCAGACTGAATAGAACGAAAGAAAATACATAACTCACACAAACACATATTAAATGAAATAGAGAGATGCATGAGGTATATTAAGGTTTTGTCATTGTTCAGCCAAGGAAAGTGTGTGAAAAGGAAAATGTCTCCAGCTTGGGAAAGGGTGAAACTGCAGATCACCCCATCCTCGATGGATGCAAAATAAAATATAAATAAAATATTGTAATATACTATTGCTGTTATATAAAAAGATAATAACATTAATAATAACATAATATTAATATGAAGAGGCACCTCAGTCAGCTATGATGTGAGGTGGATAATTGTTAAAAGTAGTCTGCATCAAGCTTAAGGTTTGCTCAAATTCAGTATAATGACATATGAGATGAAGAAAATAAAGAAAATATCTAAACTAATTAAGTGCATAGAGGCACTTGACCTGCTTGAAAACCTGTCATCCTAGATGAGACATTACTGAAATATAGAGCACACCTATACTAACAACTAACAAGCTAAACCCTCTATACAACAGCTAAAGCTGCACAATTGAGAAGCTGAATTAAATATATGGTCACTGCTAAGCTGATGAGCAGGTTACACATTTTTTAGAGCAGGAGCTGCATAAGAACACATCAGAGGGAGGGAAACAGCTATTAAAGCTCAAACATGAAGCTGTCTGTGGGCTCAGTTTTTTTCCCTCACGCTTCTGATTTGTTTTTGGCAGCAGCCTTTTTGCATCCTGACTTATGTGTGTAAAGCGTTTAAGCCATCAGTAACTTGTTTTTGTTTTGTTTTGTTTTTTGTTTTGTTGGGTTGAAAAATGAATAAATCTGTGATCATACTTCTGGATCACAGTGGCACATAATGATTAGGCATATGATTTACTAATGCAGATGTAAATTCAAGGAGAACAAACAAGAACAACATCTTCAGTTATGTCTTGTTGTTGTTCTCTGTGCAGTGTGTTGAGTTTTGTTTTTTTGTTTCTTTTGTTTTTTGAAATGTTGCTTGAGTGATGAGTACTGTAACTTCTGAAGTAGCTCTCACCATGTGTCCTTGATGATGATAAGTTCAGAGCCAGCTGAGAGCTGGGTTATCTGTTTTGTTTTAGGTGACAAGCCAGAAAAGTTAAAACTTAGTTTCTTGTTTTGAAAAAAAGGGGGGAAAGGGAGGTTTTGTGTTTCTCAGCAAAGAACAGCTACAATTTCATTTTCTGTTTTTGAGAAAGGAGAATTTAAAATAATAGTAATAATAATAATAATAAAACAAAGAGTGATGTTTTGCTTAAGTGTTGAAGCAGGCTAATACTGCAAAATACCATTTAGTGCATGATCTGCGAGCAATAAATGAAATCATCTTATTTATCTTTAAATAAACTCCAATTATGGAGACCTGAAGTCACATGCTTAGGGCACACCCTCTCAGGTGAAGGCAGAAAGCTACTAAACAAAGAAAAGAAGCCATACAAAATGCGCCACAGCCACAAACTAAGCATTCATATTCTTTCTAACTCTTAGTGAGCCTGAGTTATGACCTTGGCTCCCTGTTTTTCTGCTTCCACCAAAGGTGGGGGTGACGCTCCCGTGGCATGTGCTCTGTTCTTTTTACTATCACAAAGAAAAAAAAGAGAGAAAGGCCCCTACTCTCTGAATACAATATTCTCTTCATAACTCGACAGTATGAAATGTCATGAAACAGTGTTACTCACTCACAATAAATCAGCAGCATAGGATAATACAAACCTATCTAATAAATCTAATGATTTTCACATTCTTTTAACTGAGAAGTATGATGTGGCCTACAGCAGTGTCATGATTCACTCATTTTGATTACAGGTATAATGTAATATATGACAGCATAATAATCTCACAACTGCTTCAAGCACATTTGCCTTTCTTAACACACGCGAGAGAAAGGCAACTGTTGAGAAAATGCTCTTTTGGGTGAGACAGGCCCAGAGGCCTTGCATGCAAGCTACTAACACACATACATGCAATGAAGAACAGCTTACACTACAGCACACACTATACATGCGCCTATATCTCTCATTAGTGTTAAAACAGGGAAAACTTAATAGTTTTGTTATCAAATGCTGAAGTTTATCCACTACTAACAAATAAACTCTCTGGGTTGCAGGACAACAACTTCAAAAAGAACGAGACTGGTATGACTAACCAGTGATGAAACAACAAATTTAGTGGTTAAGAGTCAAATGGTGAGATGTTTTCTGCTGATTGAATCATACAAGTGATTAATGAAGGAAGGAAAATTCCTTTTTTGTGCTTTTAAACGTGATCTTACGAATTTTAATATCTACCTGTGTTGTCCTGTCAACTTGGTGGGTTATGAGTTAATTATATTATGAGGAAAAACAAAAAAGGGGGAGAGAAGGCTGACACAGGGCCTGGCCCGGTGTTTCTCCCCTCTCTGAATAACACAGCCAATACAACATCATTTTCCTGTTCGTCTGTTTTTGTTTTTTCTCTTTATGTTTAATTACAGGCTGCTTTGCCGGTCCTGAAAGCCAAAGCTGACCTGGACTCCTGCTCTCCCTCTACCATCTCTGACCTTGACCCTGACCAAATGCTGCAGCAGCTGGACCCATAACAACAATCTAAAATGTCAACAGTGCTACAGGAAAGCGATCTCATGCAGCAGAGACGGAGAGCGTTAAATCCAAGGCCCGTTTCACTACACGGGAGATTTCCAGACAGCTTCAGCTGACAGAGCTGTGACGAGACGCCCATTAAGCCCGAATGAAAAGTAAGGCCGAGCAAAGAATGCTGACCTTGATAACTCTGCATTAACACTGTACAGGACAGTGACGGACCAACACGGATGATCGGGCAGCAGAAGAAAGGGCGTGCCAGAGACAGGAGGAGCAACTGAGGTCAAAAGGCACCTCAGAATGGACAAAACACAGAAGAAGATGAAGGTTTCACCTGCGGTGAGCATGGACACTGGAGAAAGGACTGCCCCAATTGGGGCCAGGACCAGGACAGACTGAACTATGAGCAGCAGCAGCAATGGTCGCAACCGGACTGAAAAGGAGGAGGGCAGGACCCCAGGGCACGCTTCAGGCCGTGGTTTACCCAAAACACCAGAACAGGAAGGTGATGAACACGCAAACATACACATCTACACACACTGACTCAGAATGAACGCCTTGAAACACACACCTGAACAGACGTGCACTTGTTGATTGAGTGAGAAATGACACACACACACATCAGACAATGTACACTCATCAAACATGACTGATGCCCTGAACGCCTTGAGACAGATCAAGCAGGCCCAAAATCAGGACTATGTAAGTAATACAAGTGACTGCTAAAAGACTACTACTCCCTTTTCACTGTGCAATACTTTTGCTAAAACCAACGGTGCAATAGACTTCAATACTTGAAATACTTGAAATACTTGCGATTCCTTTGTATTCTTATTCTTATTTATTCTATTTATCCCTTTTTGTATTTTCACTTTTATTTTGTGTCTTTGTAACATGTATCCTGCCATGTCTAAAACTCATGATTAACCGTATAATTGTTTCCACTGTTGCTGCATACATAGCCGTGACAAATGATGATGATGATGACTCCGACCTGTTGGAACATGAAGACTTTGTGCGATTAATGATGGTGTGATAGAAACTGTACAACAAGATGTTACATACTGATATCTCACTTGAAAGTTATACTGACAACAGGAGGGAATGTCAATGGAAAATTGTACTTAGTAGTCAGTATAAGCTTTTAATGATATAAGTTTGCATATGATAGAATACTGTATGTTGACCTTTTGATGACTTAGACTGTTGTTCACTACAAGACTGTTTTATAAATTCTTTCTCACAGCGATAATAGCTGAACAAGCAGGAAGAGGAGAGCTGGACACTTTTATCTGCGCTCTCTAACAAGAAGAGGGGCTGCGTCCTTCTGAATCTCACAACACACACGCATACATCTGAACCACTCTTATCTTCACTCCCTACGCACTAACATTCCTCTGCCTATGAATAGACGTATTCACTGTTGTATTACTTTTGTATATAAATAAAGACAAGTGCAAGAACAGAGCGCGCATCACAGGGCCCCCACTCTGGTGTGAGCGTTCTGTGATCGCCCTTGTATACAAGTGAAAAACACAGCGTCTGTGTGTGTTTCTACCCTTAGACTCTTAGCTGAAGAAGTGTCTTTAGAATAAATCTCTTGACACACTAAAACTAACTGGATTTGACTCAATCGTTTCAAGTGCACTGGTATCAATTTCAAATCACAATTTCTGATTTTCAGTATGCCACCTTAAGTCTGCCACACACACACACACGGGGATCCCCAACTCCCTGATATAATTTTGTACCTCACTAAAGCATACACTAGATGGCACTGCCTCTCTACAGTTCATCCATTAAGTCTCTCCATCTCACTTGTGTGGAATACAATGTGAAAAAGTAACTGCTGACAGCTGCCCTATCTTCATTTAAAAATGCTGGAATAATTCAGAACCCTTTTTTTGCCTTATGAAAGTTGTTGCAGCACGGTGGTTAGCACTGTTTCCTTCATAGGTTAGGATAGGTTAATTAGATACTCTAAATTGCCCGTTGGTGTGAATGTGAGTGCGAATGGCTGTCTCTGTCTGTATGAATGTTGTGGTAGTTTTGAATGAAGTATTTTTGGGTAAGTAGTTAAACTAACCGTTGTTTTAAAAAGGATTTTTGAGATATTTTACAGGGAAACAGATTGTTTCATGAGTGATGTGGGTCACGGGAAATGTCACAGAATATGAAAGAAGATAGATAAAGGTGAAAATAAGGATTTGTCAGGATGCCTGCCGTGCTCACTCAAAACCTGTAGAGGGAGCTGCCAAAACACTCTTCTAGCTTAATGCTTTGAGCGCTGAGTTTATGTCTTTGGGTAGAAATGATTACTTGCATTCAATATGTTCACTTAGTCATCATTTTATTAGGCAGACATATCCCACTAAAGATGTGTTTTGTGATGCATTTAAACTATGACGTACCGAGGAGGCTGTTTTATAGTTTCCAATGTGCAACTTAATAAAAACTGGACAGTCCTGCAACTCTGAATCTTGGGACCACTTAAAGCTGTTGGCCCACTGACCAGAGTGTGCCAGGTCTAACAGTTAACCCGAGGCCAGTGTTCAAGCATTTCCAAGTAAGCAGTAAAACTTTGCTTCTTCTCTGCGGAGGTCATGTGTGAGAAGGAACAATGAACAAATTAACACTTGAGAGGATTGATTTTGAGCTCCAGAGTCTGATGGCTCTGGGAACAAATGACTACAAGGAGCGTGGAGAGACTTCACAGGTCAAACTTTTAGGGAAACTTTTATTAAATATAATGAAAAGTAAGATGGAGTTTTAGTTTGCATCTTAAATACTCTACTAAGTTTTTTTTTTGAGCTCCAGAGTGAAAAACTTGAACTGGAATTGGTGAGTGTTATGTTTGTAGTCTGCAATCTTTTATAACAGAAGAGAAACTACAGTCTGGGGAGAGCTGGCTTGAAAGCCAGAGTATATTGCATAAGGTGAGCTGATTGATTGATTGATTGATTTTATTGATTAGCATACAGAATACAAAATAAAGATTTCATGAGACAAGGCTAATCAAAGGGTATTGGCTGAAGCATTTGCTTATATTTAACAAAAAATCTTTTGCATGCAGTGGACTTCGAAGCAAAGAATAAAAGAAAGCAAAGCAAAAACAAACAAACAAACAAACAAAGGAAACTTAATTACATCAAAGCAAAACAATCAAGAGTTTGATTATTATTTTGCTCTTTTCATTCTTGATTAATATATTTTTCTAATACTCTATTTTTAAACATTTTTAAACAAGGAAAAGTTTTACCTTTTAAATCATTGTCATAACTATTCCAAATACTCCTCTAACAGAAACACATCTTTATTTATGTTTGTCCTTATCTTGTTTGTTTAAAGACATCTGTTCCCCTTAAAAACTCTGAACTAAACAATTGAATGAGTGACAACGTTTGTAGTCTGCAATCTGTTATATACATTCGACTAAATCAGAAAATTTTAGGGTATTCAGATTAATAAACAAAATGTTAGTTGGTTCTATATAGTTTGATTGATTTATAATTCTTATAGCTCTTTTTTGTAACTTGAAAATAGGAAGAGTATTTGTTTTATATGCATTACCCCATATCTCCAGACAATAAGTCATATATGGAAGCAACAGAGAACAATAAAGTGTGTATAATGATTTTTTGTTCAGGACATGCTTTGTTTTGTAGAGGCAAGTTTTTGATTTTTGTTGCAGGCTAGGAGCCAGCTCAGCTTATCAGGATTAGACCAAGAAATTTATTTTGAACACTCTTCAATTTCATTCCATTAACCCAGATTTTAGATACATTTTCATTTACTTGCCAAAATAATAAATTTTGTTCTTTACATTTAATGATAACTTTGCCCCTCCAACAGTTTTTAATATAAATGGACTGAGGAAGCTGAAGGTCTTTAGAGCAGTCGAGTGGTATCATGCAAACAATACACATTTTAAAAAACATCCTTGCATTTATATATAATGGACATAATTCCACACAGAGCCCTGAGGGCTGGAGTTGGTAACTGATTAGAGAGAGAGATTTCAAGAGATAATGATATGGGTCACCAGGACTTTTCATCCAAAATGCCATCTCTGAGTTTATTCATTTTAGAATGGTCCATTGTCAAAGCCCTGAGTCTGCACGGTTTCCTTATTAATATAGCATTAGATAAAAGTTCCATCACTGCACAGTTGATTCATTTTAAATATCTAAAAGCCTCAACAACTAATGCAAATGGAGCCAGGAAAAGAATTCTCATTACAAAGATATCTCCTCCACCCAGTTTAGGTAGGAAGGGAGAGTGTTTTAAAGACATCCTTGCTTTGATGTGTGCTACCAGGGCTGGACTGGTAATCTCAGAGATAATGATGGGTCACCAGGATAAAAAATGCCAGGGCTGATTTTTTTTTTTGTCCAGTCCAGCCCTGACTGCATTTTGTAATGGAAAAAAAATTTATCATGCACAGTTGATTATTTTAAATATCTAAAAGCCTACAACTAATGAATGGAAAAAGAATACTCATTAAAGATATCTCCCACCCAGTTTATATGTTTTAGTTGTGTGTCATGACAGACATGAGGACCAAGGACAAATATCAGGACAAGAAAATTCCAAACAAGAGGTTTGGAAACACTGGAACGAGAAAACCCAAAGGGACACCAGGAAGCCTTCCAGTGGCCAGTTTGGCAACAGCTTTTTACAGACTTCTTTTATGCCAAATGAAATACAGTGTTAACTGTATCTTTTTACTATATCACTTTTGTTTTTATCATATAGAAGTTATATTAAATCCAGTTTTTATGAGTTCAAGGAAACTTTCCTATTTTAGAAGATAAATAGTGGACAGACAAACATCTTTTATAAAAATGTGTCACTAGCTTCTAAAGACAGTAAAAATATAATGAAGGCCTGCAGAATTGCATTTGTCACAGCTTGGCAGGGTTACTGCCACTACTAGTCTAAGTAAATACCGAGAACCATCCTCAACATACATTTCTCAGTGTTATGAAATCACTTTAGTAACTGGTGTTCAAATGTCAGGTCTCAAGCAACTGAAGCAACATAATTTGAGCAAATCTACCTCCCACATGGATTTTCAACATTGACTTGATCTATTTGTTTGCTTGATGAGACCCTCACTTCCTCTGAAATCACAGTCCAGTTCCAGCAGCCAAATAAGATTCTTAATTTAAAAATACCCAGTTGACACAGTTGTGCTTCAGCATCATGGGTGAAACTTATTTATGCTTCTAACTTATCTAAGTTTGCTGTTTAATTTTTGTGGGCATTTGAGGATATTTGACATTCAACGAGACCCATCTGCTTATTAGGACACCTCGTTTAAACAGCTCAGGCCCATCCATTCCCTCCTAAGCTCCCCCGTTAACCAAAAATTCCTCTTTTTCTCTCTAAGCCCAGCACAAACCCTTCCCTGCTGCTGAATTCTCCCAAATCACTTTATCCACCCATCTCTGTCCACACACAGGGAAGCCACCCCTCACCCTCGCTCCCAGGCTGATTCCAGTTCATTCCCATTCAGCTGCATTAGCATACAGATGTTAGACTGAAAACGGAAAGCAGGGACACACAAAGGGGCTTCATGGCCAGGAGGGGAGGGAGGGATTGAGGGGCTGCACAGGGATGGCCCTTGGCCTTTTTAAGGCCTTGCAGATACACACACACACACAGCCACGGGTATTGAATGGTAAGTAGCCCTGGGGGTTGTGGGAGCCTGCTCCTGCCTCACTTTACTGTTATTCATTCACCAGAGGGAAATCCTCAGCCAGCCCACTGCTGAATGCCAACACACACACACACACACATGCACACAGAGAGAGAGAGAAATCCCCAACTCCCTCATATAATTTTAAAGGACAGAAACATCAGAAAATATCCAATATAGGATTATTTTTACCCTGCCAATGTCCCCCATGTGAATGTGACTAGGCTGAGAATGTGAGCGGGAATAATGAAAAGAAGAACCAAAAAATGTTTTTTTCAACTTGGACTGAGATTGCATGTTTAACTCTAGTTGTTTAATTCCACCAGGTGATTCAGGTGTAGCAGCAGATTCTAGTTCTGTAGTTTAAGCTGCAATAATGGACCAGAATGACTCGTAAGTCTGTCTGAAAGGACAGAGTTGAGTGTTTCCACTTAAAAGATGACGACGAAGTAGCGCCAACACACCGCGCTTTTCAAATATGAACTCAATCACAAATCAGGCCCTGTTGAGCCCGTCAGGTGTGTTTTCATTTCTGGAAGTATTTGTCGGTTGCAGGACACACGATGCCCAGTTTTCTGGACAGTTATGATCTCTATTCTCAAATGGGCTCAGTCTATCATCACACTACATTTGTGTGATCTGGCAGCATCAATTGATTGTCTCATCCCTTTGAATGCTCAGTACCACACAGTTACAGTTATGCTCTTACATATGGCTCAGCTGGAAAATGTAAAGTAAGCACTGGAGCTGCAGTGCATATACAAAGTTTTATCTGGAACAAAGTTCTTCTAAAAACTAGTTCTGCAACTCTGGAGCCATGCAGACAATGTCTGTGAGACAGCTTTTTTAAATACAAAGTTTCATACTTCTAGCTTCATTAACATCTCAGTCCAGAATGTCAATATGATCACAATTTAACTCTCTTATCCAGTGAGAGAACAGAACAAATTAAGTCACAATGATGAATTCAATGAAATAGTGGCACCTTTCTATCTCAGTACTTTGACAGCAACTACAGAGATATGCCAGGTATAAGAAGGCTGTCATAGACCTCAAGTCTATTCATGTGTCAGTGCAACAACTGGGCTGGTTAATAAGCTTCCATTTTCAGCTGTTGGAAGATTAGACAACTTCCATCAGTTCTGTCACTGATTTCTATTTAGGATCCTTTGAGTGGCATGTGTCATCAGCACTCGTGTTTCATTCACTGTTTGGTAAGTTTCACCATCAAAACTACTTGGTTAGTGTTATGAAACATTAGATAGACATTTTACAAAATTCACCATATTGTGCATGAAAGGCCTAACCCTGTGTATGGTGTTCATTAAAGTATGGGATCATTGAAAATAAAATATTTTTTATTTTTAATTAAAATGTGGCCATTTGTGCTTTTAATATTAACCATAGGTTATAATAACAGTTTGTACAAAGAACAAATGAGGTCTGGGCCAGCACAATGTTGTGCAGGGAAAAAAGAACTATGTAATCATCTCATAAAAAAATGTATCAGTATTGATTTTTTTCTATATGTTTTGCTTTATTGTTTTGAATTTAGTCATTTTTTCCCTATAGTAATAGTTTAATGCACACACACACAGAGCGAGAGAGGGAGAGAGAAAGAGAGAGAGGGGAGGCCCTCAACTTCTGCTCCACTTTTTGTGAATAGATGGAAATCAGTCACAAGTATCTCAGTGCCCCATTGTGTTCTGGGAAGTCTTTGTTCGAGCATCTGTTGCCCAAACATTCTCCCCAGTGTCACTCACTCTAAATTGGTCTGTTCAGACGAGTTGCAACAAAACTCACTCCCCTTCCCACAGAACACACTCCCACACATAAACACGCACACAGAGGGGAGGGCTGGGAGATTCCCTAAACACAAGTAGGAGAAAGAGTTAATCTTTGTTCCTTTTGTTTGTGAATGAAACACAGATGATCGTAAAAGCTCTAAAAACAGTGGCAGGATCTTAAAGTGATGCTCGTGGGAAAACGTCGCCCAAAACGAACATTCGCGTTATTGATTTCCTGCTCGACATGTGCTTTTATTTTTGCAATTGTGAATTTTATTTCACTGAGGAGGGATTTGACCTCAGTAGCTCAAATTTTATGCAGAAAAACAAACACTGTAAGTGTAAGACTTCCAGTTGTTTCTTCTGAGTGTGACTCAGCACTAAAGCTCTTCTCCAATATTTGCATCGCCTGTCTTCATGTTCAAATATAAAGATGAGAGGCTTTTATCCATCTTATCTTTAAGTTTGAATTTGCCTTTGAAGATAAGGGAGGCTTTACAAAACTAAAGAAACCTTTCTTGTTGTAAATGATTAGCAAGCATCGATGTATGGATGGGAGTTTGTGTGGGAGAAAAGTCAATCAGCTGAAAATCAGTCTTCAATAAGGTACTTTTGTGTTTTTTGTAATCATAGTTTACACATTAAATAATTGACCTAATTCTTATAGTCTTACCTTAATAAGGTGTGATAACAAAAGGAAACAAGTGTAATGAAATTCAAAACAGAGTTCTTATTTTTTTAAGGACTTTTATTTTGAAATAAAGGTGGACATATATATTAAGATAAAGAGCTAGCATATCAACATAACCCATGGAATGTAAACAATAGATGCACTTAAATTATGTAAATCAAAACACACATTATCCAACAACACAATATAGGTTCTGCTTTGAAAATCAAAATAAATAAGACTTTAAGTTAAAAGTTACAAAAACAGCTCGCTGTCAAGCCAGCAACAAGCTACAGCAACAAGAAGCCTCTCTGGACTCGTTAGGACAGGTCAGAGCCTTTTTCATGAAAAAAAAAAGAATTAAAATCTGGCCTAAATTTTATTTGAACTCGCATGATTTCACCTGCCGCTCAGAGACTTGGCAAGCTAGCGTGCAACAGAGGTCGACCAAACACATTGTCATTAAACCAACTCGGATAGATTAAAGTCAACTATAAAACAAAGGTCACCTTTCACCTGTGTATTTAGATCACAAGAGAAGAAGACAGCACACAATTTTGACCACGAGACACAACGGTCCGGACATGCAGGACATTACCGCACTTTTCACACATTACAAAAGATGTTTTCATTCTCTTGGCGGTTTTGGTGTATCTCATAATGTACCGACATTTTTATTTGCCACTGCTGGCTCACACCAAGGTCTTTTTTTGCTTTATGTTTAACAGGATTTATCAGTTGTTACGTGGATCAGGACGTGAGGCTTAACGGAGAGGAGAGTAGACTCGCTGTGCGCTCACACCGACACCAAATGGCAGAGGATGCTGGAGAAAGCACTGCACTGCTTGTGGCGTGAAAGCTCAGTGAGTCTTGATTTCTGCCAGGCCTATAAGCCAGTAAGGCAACATTAATACAGAATGCCAAAATGTTTCACGTCCTCCTTCCCTCTCCTCTCCGCAAGCCTTCTTAAAGCTATTGGAAAGTGTAAAACCAAGCAGATGGACAAAATGAATGCATAAGTAAAGCATAATTTCTCTGGCATTATTAAGAATGCATAAACACAATCACAAAGCAAACATGACATGAACAATAAATCGTACACAAAGCAATAAATATGGCTAAAAAAAAGTGTTAGGCTATAGTAAGAATTATAACACTGTATATCACCTGCCGTGGCTAGCAGTACTAGTAGGTTAGGAGAACTCTAACTTTGGTAACTAGAGTCAGTGGGTTGCCTACACCTGGGCTAGATTTTGTTGCTAAAGCATTTAAAGTAGCTGACATACAATCAATTGATCAGTCAGTGGCAGCATACAGTTATTCAACCGTCTTGGACAAGAGGCTGAATAAAAACAGTTAGACTGCCCAAAATATGACTGGAGAAGTGCTGTAGGCTTGCATTGTTGAAACTGACCTGCAAATAAACCCAACACCACATCAGTCACATACAGAGCGAACAGCACTAATGTTAAATTCCTTCATAAATAAGGGTACAGGGAATTCTCACACAGAATTCCCCTCTGAGCAGGAACAGCACAAGGATGAATGCTGAGCTGAGTGAAGAACCCTCAGAGTAGTCCCTAAAAATGGGTATACAACAGTATACAGCGGTAACAACGGCATGAAAAAAACAAGCTTACAAAAAGAAAAAAGAGAAAAGGAAGAGTCAACTTAAACTGGACGAACACTGAGCAGTGCTACAACTGCTTGGATGAAAAATGCAATATGCACAAAGATAGGTACTCTGCTGGATTTAAGAGGGAACAGAAAACCCAATGTCTTAATTCTTTGTGAAAAGACCAACATCATATACTGGCCACATAGAGTTAAAACTATTAGACTATATATCCCTGATTAAATTCAGCCCTACAGTAAAATCCTTCCCTACTCATCTGAAACAGAAAGGCGGCTGAAGATGGGCAGTCGGCGGCCCTCGAAGCTCGGTGACTCTGTGCCACTGGAGGAAGAGCTGAGGGAGCAGGAGGATGTGTAGCCTTCTTCAGAGAGGGAGTCAGCTGAGGAGCAGCGCTGAAGGCTGGGACAGGCATTCAGGGAGGCTGGAGGCTGCTGGGGGAGGAGGTAAGGAAGGCTTTTGGGTGTGAAAGTTGAGGTGGGATACCGGGCGCTGACAGAATCGGTCACAGCGAAGAAGCGCAGAGCTGAATCGCCACTGTCACCAGCCAGGTCACCGATGCCAGAGAAGGGGTAATGCTTCAGTGGGCCGGGTTCGGGAAAGAGAGGGGAGAGGAGCTCAGGGCTTCCTATGGAGGACGGAGGAGGAGAGACAGAGGAGGCCCTGGTGAAAAGGAAGGAAGAAGGCTGTGACTCCTTTACTGGCTGGAAGGTCTGTGGAGAGGAGGAGAAGCCTGCGAAACTGAGGCTGTGGCGCAGCAGAGGAGGCCTGAGCTTCTGCTTCTGTGAAGACGCAGCAGCATTGCCGGCATTGAGCTCATCCGCATTGTGAATGAAGTGGCAGCGGGCACCGTATGGGCAGAAGCCTATGGTGTGGAACGTGCGGCAGGGCTCTGTCTTATATTTGGGATGACGGTTGAGGCCTCTCAGCTCGTCCATGCCGTGAGCAAACTGGCACTTGGCACCATACTTGCAGGCCCCGCTTTCCTCATATGTGCGGCACAGTTCCGTCTTGTATCGAGTGGAGATGTGTGGTGGTGGTGGTGGTGGAGGCATGGGTCTGGAGGAAGAGGAGGAAGCGGCTGAGGAGATGGAGGTGTTACTGATGCATAGGCCAGGTGGGGGGAGTAGCAGTGGTGGGGACAAGTTGGCTGCTTTGTCCTCTCTGCCTCCCAAACTGTTGCCCTCGATCATGCTGACTGAGCGGTCAACTCTGAAGGGGATGTGGCTGAGTGAGGAGCGGGGAAGCTGACCCTCCCTGCTCCACTGCTGGTTGGAGGTCACATTTAGGCCCCAACAGGCTGACTCAGTCATCTCAGAACTGCTGCTGTTGAACTTGGAGTTCGGGAGGGTCACAGGGCAGAGAGAGTGACGTCGCTGGAAGCCGAGCACCCTTTGACTGTGCTGCTGCCGTTGCTGCTGGGAGCTGGTAGACAAGCCATCTGTCGCCTCCAGGCTACGGAAATTCTGTTGCACAAAAGGAGAGAGGAGAAGAATAGATGAGTGCTGTGCATTCCTGGAGCGCTGGAGCTAAGTGGAGCTGAAAGGAGATTTTAGAGTTGCAGCTAAAACCAGAGGTCTAATAAATAGGATTTGCTCAAACATCTCTAAAGTTACACTAAAAAAATAATTTAAAAATAACACATAATTTAAAAGAAACAGCAAATAGCCTGTTTTCCTGTCACTGTTTCATTAAATAACATTTCAAAAATGCAAAAAAATATTAAATGAAGCCCCCAAAATCTAAAAAAGTTAACACGTGACACTGTAAAGTTACAAAGTAACACAACTAAAGATTGAACAGCTTTTAACACTGTCTGAATCTGAATTTTCTACAAAATATTAAAGTTCAAAACACACTTGTGCTTTAAATTAGGCAATAAATTTGTAGCTTTTTGTCACTTTATTTTTTTAACACAAATAAATGAGCTTAATAATTTACTCCTAATTCAGCTTGTATGGGCACAAGCTGATCGTGTTTCAGGCATGCTGGTACACATGTATGAAGGTTTTCGATCGATGCTGGGTCTCTCTCACCTTGCAGAACTCCTCATCTAGTTCCAGGAAAGGTGTCAGAAAGTCGGAGGGCATGGTTAGCTCCACCGTCCTCGCCGAGTCAATGAGCTGTTGTCTGATCTCTCAAGGATATTAAGCACAGAAGTTTCTGGAGTCCAAAGAGAAGGAAACACAATTCTGAAAAAGCTCAGAAGTAAAATTTTAAAAAATATTTTGGGGGAAGGAAAAGGAAAAACAAAAGTAGCCCAGTCTGTTGTGAAGGAGACAAGAAGTTTGGAAAAAGAGCAAAGTGTCCCCAGGAGGAAAGTCACTCAACCATCTGTTGGAATCTCCTTAAATAGTTGGGGAAACCCACCCACCTCCTGCCTGTGTGCTTCAGGGGGCTGGCAGGGAGGGGTCTGTGTGTTAATGTGCGTTAATGTGTGTGTGTGTTTGGGGGGAGGGGGTCCTGAATTGTAATGGGCAGGGAGGGCTCAGAGAGAGAAGGAGGGAGTTGAATGAAGCTACTTTTCTACCCATTCATTACCAAATCCTTAAAAGAGGATTTTTTTTTTTTTGGGGGGGGGACTCTCATTTTGTTTAGGATCAGTACAGCTGAGGAGTTAATGATAAACAACTTATTCTCATAAGGGGAAAATATGAAAAAAGTATATCCGCATTCCCCCCAACAGAGGCAATCAGCCTTAAAATGAGCAATGCTATTTTATTTAAGTTTTTAATACACAAGTTGTTCTGAAATGATGATACAATTTATTAGATAATTTCACATTTTGTTTATTGTTTAGCTACTGCATTAAAATAAAAAATTCATATGGATTCTGGGTCTAAGTTGACAATAGATTAAAAAATCCCAACATTTTTAAAAAATGTCAGAGTGAATCATAGTTACTTTCACATTAACAGGTTGTCCATGAGTGAATGTTCAGTCACAATAAAACATTAATAATGGCTCATTCACCAGCTTCACAAAAAAATAGCCTGGAATTTGTTTATGAGCCTGATTTAAGCCTATAAGACCTGTTAGTACTTTTCATTATTTTATTTTTATTTATTTTATTTTTTTCTTAACATTTTTCCTTTTTGGTTTAGATTTGATCTCCGAAAGCAAATTCCTTGACTGGTATGCTTGAAATGCGCTATATTCCCTTTATACTTAAGAAGAACATTCAGGTAAAACTGAGTTGAGCGATCTCACATTAGCTTGCATTTCATGGCCTTTGTGTGGGGGGTCTGGATGTCTCCCATATGTCCTTTTCGTCTGTCTCTGGGTCTAAATTTCATTTATGTTGAATCCAAAATACCCATAGGTGTAAACTGAGTTTGAAGGTGTCAGACAAACAAAACAGCCAGTCCCTTGTGAACCACACCCAGTTTTGTGAGTAGTTTAAGTTGTTCAAAGATATCCCAGACGTGTTACTGCTCAGTCATTTCAGATTTTTCTGGAAAAAAAAGAAAGAACAAAACAAAATAAAAGGAACTGATTGGACCAAATGTTGCCACCATCACTGAGCTTTTCATCAGTTTTAACTGCCAAAATGTACTCCGTCAGTTACTGTTACGTCTGTGGCCTCACATTTATGAGAGATAAGAAGTCGTCCTTACATCTGGGTCAGTGGTGAGTTTTCATCTTCCCAGATACTGTTGCTGTGCTGCTGCACTGCAGCACTGTGAAGACTGCAGGCACATTTCAGGCAGCGTTAGTGTCGTTGTTGGCCTGTATGGTTGTAGAGTGCTAAGGGTTTAAAAGCCACGCAGGAAGGGTGTGACAGAATTTCAAATGGGTGATAATGGTGCAGATTTTTAAACAATTGCTCGGGGGAATTATTGATAGTGTTCTATTATTATTCATCTACAGCCCTTTTCATGTTTACAGCTTGAAAAGGGCTGTAGATGACTGAGGCACAGATGAAAAGGCAGGTCAGTGTTCAGGCCATAAAAATAGCTTAAAGACAGAGTGAAATACCTGAATGAGCTTGACGATTGTGCTGTTTGCTGCATGAAAATGCAAATGTCCTCTACGGTTGGAGCTCACATTAGCCTGTTTGGAACCTTTTTTCTATATGCAGTAATCGCTAACTAGTAATCATCACACGTGTTGCCTCCCGTAGACTCTTTCCAGGCAGCTCTGTCGCCTTAATCACAAAGAGTAATTCCAATTATGTAAATGCATCTGAACCAGATTGTTTCCTCTGTTTTCCACTTCTGTTTAAAGTCAACTGTGAAAAGTATCCCCACTTGATTTTACTGGAAAACCAAAGCTCACATATAAAAATGGCTTAAGAAAAAAGAACTACAATTACCAAAGTGCATTAAAGTAAGAAACATCCATTTGCTTGGCCATACATGTGAGTCAGGTAAAGACTGTGCTTTGTAGAAATCCTAGGATACATCCTTGATTAGATTTTCAGAATATAAGGACCAATGCATTTATAGCCTTTATTCCTCAGAAGTGGAAATTATGGTCAGTTTGCATGGGTCTGCAGATTGAGAGGTTGTGGGTAACATACACATACATAACTACATGCATTTCTCAAAAGAAAGAAAGAAAGTGTATAACCTGAGGCTGTTGGCAACATGGCAGATAAAATGCTGATTGATTAAAAACTTGACTTGAACAGGACAGGGAGTTCACCACAAAGGGGAAGAAATCCCTAAAAATAATGAGAAGCACAGACGGAAATCATTACACAAAACAAACTGTCCACTACAGTCACTTCTTATGTGTGGGAGGAGCTAAGCTGAAGGACCAACAATGTCACAACTGAGACGCAGACAAAAAAAGACTTGATATTTTTTGCCTCCATTTGTAAAAGCACTGATGTCTGAGTGGTGACACCTGTTGTTCAGGAGAATACTGCAGCAAGTACTTGCACTCTTAATGCTGGTGTAAAAGGGGTGGAGATGTGGTGATGTCACTGTTCATATGCAACACAGACAACACAGCGAGCATAATAGCTCCATTTGTGTAGGACCGTGCTGTTACCATCAGCAGTGATAAGTACCCAGAACTGTGAAGATGTCTGTAGTAGACTGTTTCCTGCTGTGCGCCACATTTGAGGAATCTTTTTACTTAAACACACTCTGTGTTTAAAAACACACAAAAAACAAAACATCAAAATAATCCCAGGCAGCCAAAATCAAATAAAAATGTATGGAAGCTTTTTCCATTGATAAGTGAAATGTGAGATTTAGAAAGGATAGTTCAAGGTCATTAAAAATTAAAAAATAGATGCGAAAAAAATTATTTAACTGTAAAATAAACAAGTAATCAAAAAATCAACTAGACTAATGCTATCACCGAACAGAAACATGTAAAATCCTGATTGGAAAATTAATGGAAACAAATGTGAAATGAAAACACACAAAAGAAAGTTTAGAACATAAATGAAAAAAGTGCATTTTCTGATGCTTTGTTGTTGTTTGTGGCTTTTAGATCTGAGTGACAGTTACAAACACAAACTGTAAAGAAAACACGTCTTATCACAATGCCTCGCCGATACAGTACGTTACTGTAGCAAGCGTGTGTGTGTGTGTGTGTGTGTTCAGGGGTAAAACTGTAATTCAGTGTGGTTTCCTCCCTGTGGTCATCAGGTTAGGTAAGACCTTCGTTATGCCTTTTCCCCCTTACACTCCCCTCGCCCCCATTTTTTCAGATCAGTACATGAATCAGTTGCCTCTCTTTATTTTCCTCTCTCTCCCTCCGTTGCTGTGGTCTGGCCTTCTGAGTGACACAGCAACTGAATCTATTCTTACATAACCAGAGTAACTGTCTGTGGGTGTGGGGTATGTGTGTGGGTGTGTGTATTTGTGTCTGCTTTAGTGGCTGTTTCCTTGTGTATTTTTGCTGTTACAAAATGGTGGTTAAACTAATAACCCACAACACGAGTGCAGAGGTGAATATCTTCATTGCAAATAACTGTACCCACAGAGTGGATCCATCTTAAAGCCGGCTTCTGGTATGCTCTTGGTGTTAGATCAGGGCAGAGGTAGTTCTGTGGAAAACGTTAAGTCAAAGTACTGTTAGAAAACAACGCACAACTGATAATGTTGTGTCGGGTTGTGTGCATAAAAGTACCACAAAATGCTACAAAGAGGAGAACTCTCAGCTCTGCACAGCCGGTGTAAAGTGGGTGTGAAAGCTGGATTATCCGTTTTGGTTACAGATAATGGTTGTCGCAGACTTCCTGAATCCAAAAAAGGTGTGTGAGGAGGGGATTTCCAAACTACATCACCATCCAGCATGCATTTAGGGTGAACCGCATTACTGAGACAGTGCACGAGTTTATATTCATTCATTTATTCATATATTTAGTTATTGTTCTGTTTTAATACCATAATGCATGAATTAATGGAACCCTTGTAAAAACAAAAAACCTACTTTTAATCTTTTTATGAAAATTATTTATTTTATTTTAGATTTTAACATAAAAAGACCCATTATAGATACAATATTTAAAGCTAGAGTAACTGCGTTAAATTAAGAATTTTGACATGTAACCATTTAATGCCTTTAAGGCAGTTTATTTTTCTGGATTCTTATTGTAAAACACCAGTCAACTATCTTTTACAAGTTGTCCATTTTCTATGGATTTTGAGGCTCTGAATGCAAATATTACTGATACATGTAGTTCGCTGCTATAGGAAGATAAAATCCAAAGTTAAAGAGGCCAAAAGGTCAAATAGAGATAAAAATCATAAGACTTGAAATTTGAAAATTGAATTTCATACTTCATATAAATGCATTTCACATCAGAACAGCTGCAACAAAATTCAGTGAACGGTTTAGGGGGGAGTGGTCATCATTTGGGTCATTTTTGTTAAAATTCAGGGGTCAAAATGTATTTTAGTCATTTCTTTTCAGACATCATTTCCAGTTTCCGTGACCTAGAATGAGTAAAGTCTGACTATAATGTGAGGCATTTGACCAAAGTCCACTGTGTTAGTGTGCAGCGCATGATATCTTCCTCTGTAGATATCAGAAAAGAGCTTTTCTGCTCTTTCTGCAGTGTATCCACTCTGCCCACAAAATGCTGCAGCACTTATTTATTTTTTTCTGCTGTGAAATTATGATCCTAAAATGGTTTACATTGTAATTGCGAGGCTTTGTGCTTTCAAATGACGTGTAATTTGATTCAGAACGGGCCATTTAAAGTACAGCAGCAGTGGGATTTTCATTTGGTGTGTTGGGAGGATAATTAGTTACAGATGAGGCAGAAAATACATCTTGAAAATTACCTTATGAACTGATATAGAGCTTTGAGTGGATTTATACATGTGTTAGGAACTAATATCAAGGGTATGTTCCCACAGGCATGGTGGTGGGTTACGCTCTCGCTGGCTGTGAAACACTGCTGGCCGTGTCAGTTAGCAGTAGTTTGGGTGGAGATGAGGGAGGGGCAGGTTTACAGAGGCTGGCAAAAACAGTAAAACAGAGGTTGGTGGTTAGGTTGTATGTTTTCAGTATGCTGACAGCCAACACAAACAGGGGAAGTGACATGTGTCAGTCAACACTGCTGATACTTTGACAGCCCGCTGGTGTGTGCTCTGAAAATACAAGTTGTACCCAGTTCTAGAATAACTCTGAGTGAACATGCATGCAATGTAGATTAGTTTTTGCTTTGTCACATTCACACACACAGTGTCTCTGCCCCTCTCTCTCTCTTGCACACACAGACCCAGCATGGTTTTCAGCCCCCTGTCTGAGCCTGTCTTGGCCTCTTTGTCGAAGCCAGCGGGACAACAGCCCCATTGTCCCGAGGCTTCTCCATATGTTCCCATATTCATCTCAGTGAAGCTTTATGGACAATACCAGCACACAGGATCTGATCAAACTGTCCTCTGAGGCTTAAGCCAGAACAAGAGCTCACCAGAAGCCTCACATGGTTTGCAGTGAACTGCAAACGGTTGAACAACTGATCACTGAAGCTGGTCCTGGCAATAGTGAAAGTTGGCTATTTGATGACAACACAGGTTTATGTACTTTTAGATGACCAAGGTCTCTCCACCTTCAGCGATAAATAATCCTAATCCTGTGTTTTACGTTTTTGATGTCTTTAAATGTCTATTTTATTTTGTACCCTTGAGACTTTGGATGGAAAAATAAATAAAAATTTGGAAATCAAATATTTTGATAGTGTTAGGGGTTACTGCTCAGCATCTATGAGTACTTTGACCTCAGGGGGTTAATGTCATGACTCAGACTCCACCACTCTTGGTGACTTAGTCCATATGAATGAATCTAATAAAGAATGCATTCTAACATAAGCATAATTTTTAGCGTACTCATTATTTTATTTTCAAGATTGGAATGGCTTTTTACATAAAATCAGTCTGGGAGTTTTTGTATTCTTACATGCACCTCTGCTAGTAGAGGGACGTCTTTTCTTACAGAAGCTTATGCTGTTTAAATTGAATAACCACATTTACTAAATTAGGCTCACAAATGCCTTCTGACCACAGCGGACGCGTGGGCACTTGTGGATGCTGACATATAACCCTGGTGTAAGACAACAATCGGTCAAGTTACACATCAGGGTTTTTTTTATGGGTTGCTAAACAAAGGTGTAATTTTTTTAGTTGTAATTCTTAAAATCTTCCAGTGCATTCAGAGTCAGTTGTGTGCTAAAAGAACAAAGATTATTCAGACTACCTGTGAGCATCCTGGGGGTTATCAGGTGGTAAACGAGACACTGTTGTCAGACTTCTTTGAATCTACTCTTAAGGGCTTAAAGCACATCCTCTTTGGAGCAGCGGTGTTCCACATAAAGTCGCTGGGAGTTTAACTACCTAAATAAAATAAAAAACAATTCATGGTTTTGATATTCATCCTGCCATCCTCCCTCTCACTGCCCTCCATTGTCATGGATGTAGGCTCTTTTAGGTCATTTCCATTTCAGGGTGGATCTGAATAGTCATCAAGTGACTTGTTTACAAGGATATAGTTTGTTGTTTGTGGTGGTGGACCCACTGCACCCACTTCTTTAATCCAGCTGATTTGACTTGTTTGTTCCTTCCTGGCTCGTATCCCTGTTTTATGTCTTTTCCTTCTCATAGAATCCAAAAAAAAACAAAAAACATTTGTCATTCATTAGTCGTTAACACATCATTAGGTTTCATAGTTAGTGCTAACTGCGGATCATTTTCACAACCTTTTGAAACTGTATCACAAAACTGGTGACTGCAGTGGACAGAGTGTTTTCTACTTTGTGTGGCAAAAGATTTTCCTCCTGTGGCCTTTGGCACAAGTACAAACACTGGTCATGATAGATGATTTTGTGCGCTCTGTGTGTGTTTTTGTGTCATAGCGACCGAGCTGAAAGTAACACGTAATGCTTTGACAACGATAAGAACAGATTTTGTGAACATGATAGTGTCAAAAATGTTCATAGATCAGTCGTGAACTCATATTTGCATTTAAAATAAAAAGCAGGGTAAAAAAAGACCAGTAAAGGTGGGTGTGGTCACACCTATGAGTACCAAGTGCTCAGGTAGTCATTACTACATGTAACTATGTAGTAATGACTACTTTATACACTCATCGACATGTTGATGGGCGTGTCTAATGTGATCCAATATGAACATAGTTCCTCTTTATCCTTTTATTAATGAAAGTACCATTTTTGGACATGAACCTAAATTGTTACAGTATCAATGGTAATAGAAATCTAAAGGTGTACAGGATTTCATTTATTTGTTGCGCATTTATGATGGAGGAGACTGGATTTGTCTTCTTTTAGAACATTATTTTTTATGCAAAAATGAGAACTCAAGCATTGAGAAGCACAGGAAAAGTAACACATACACCTAGCTTCAATCCTGATGGAAACAACACATCAGACGAACTGGAGAACAGACACAGACTTTGTTATGAAGACAAAAATTATCCATGGAGGCCAAAATGTTTTTGTTTTTTGGCTGAAATTTAAGAACTTGGGAATCGTCTATTTTTGGAGTAATATTTTCTGTAGATTTAATATTTTGGATTAGTGCTCAAAGGTACTCAAGATGTTAAAAAACAACTATTAATTCATTAATTGAAAAAGAAAACATTTTTTTATTTAATTGCACATGAACCAACAGATAACAAGGTGGCTGACTGCACTAAAGAGACATTTTCAAAACTGAAACTGTGGAAAAAATTAGTATTAATAATATCCCTATCATTCGTTCTGTGGTGGAGCCATTGAGTTCTTTTTGTATCCAGGGAATAAACGCAACACAAACACGACTCTGTCAGCAATAATAAAGCACACAGCAACTCTATCTGCTTTTAAGCTGGTGATTTATGGGACCTTTTCTAAGGTGCCAGGAAATATTTCCAGCCCTGATAGGAGTGAAACAGTTTTAAACGGCTGATTAAAGTGAAAAGTTGTTGAGATTAATGGTGACTACAGTTGAGAAATGAACGTGTCGTTGACGCTGAGAAACAAATGGTGACCCAAGGATGTTGGTGGCTTTTATACAGAGGTGGATAAATCACTATACAGGGACCTGACTCTGGTGAGGTCACACAAACAACTGTGTTAGGACAAGCTGCTAAAGGAGGATATTTCACTTTGTCTTTGGCCTTGTTCCATCTACAAAGCAAGTTTCCTCTCTTCTAATTGTGCTTCCAGCCTTTAGAAAATGTCTGTAAAAGGGAGATTGATGGTTGCCTTCCTGTAAACACTGCTGCTAGGATTTATAATAACAGTGGTCACTCACCTCTAACCAGTGCAATGAAAGAGACAGTGCACAAGTTTATATTTTAAAAGGACAAGGAGATGAAAAAGACAAAGGGATACTGAATAAGTCATTATTTTCATTTCATTAAATCTACTGATTAAAACTGAAGATTCATTTTTAGATTCCTGACTTTAATTCAAGGTTGGGAATCCCAACCCAGTCTTTGTTTCATTTCAGGTACCTGTACCTGTGAATCTATGAATGCACATTCTGTTTCATCTCTTGCTGATACCTGATGACACACCTGCAAAGGTGAATGCTAACATGGATGCTCTAATCTCTGTAAATCAGGACTGTGTCTGGTTCTTGTCTGCTTTTAGTCTCTTACTGACCAAATCAAATTCAAACCAGCTTTGGTTGCAGGTAAACGAATCAGGTGCAGACAAATGAGGTCACACGCTAGTTGAAATAATTGAAATTGTTTCACTTGTTGAAATAATCAGCTATACGCTATTATTTTGTTAAAATTTGCTTTTTAAAAAAATCTTGACCCAGTTTTCTGTTGATTTTCCCCAAAAACTGGCTGTAGCCTTAAAAAGGCTAATCTAGCCATTCAATTCTTAGAGCGTTAGCATCCCATTAACAAATTCAAAAATCCTTTTAAAGAAAACTATTGAATTTTGAATTGAAATTTTAGCATCCAATTAACAAATTCAAACAGTAACTGAAAAGGAATAAAGCCTTGTGGCTTATAATTATCCTATCCCTTACCCCCAAAAGGGGTATAGCAGCATGAGATGTATTTGTAAAAGCTATATATAAATAAACCACAAGATTTCTTGAACAATCTCCTCTGAACAGAGAGACAAAGTAGAGATGTTTGACTATAATATAGTGCGCCACATTTGGTGAAAACATATCAGCACAAACACCAACTGTTCAACACAGCTTGTCAAACGTGACAAACTGGCTTGTTTCGCAGAAGCTGGCCCTGGGAACCTCGCTCTGAAAGCAGTAACTCCTCTGTCTCTAGAGTCAAATGTGAAACCATGTGTCCGATGTCGAAAGGTTGATTCTGTTCATCTGGACGTTTTCAGTGGGAGAAACCTTTCATCATCATCAGGTGACTTCTTCAGTCTCAGCTGACTGCAGGTTTCCAACCTTATAAACAGTACATTTGCACAATAACTGAAAGCAGCCCACTGAATAAACAATGGGCTGGGAGGTCAGTTCCTTGATCATTAATATGCAAATTGTCATGACCATTGATCCCTGATCAAGGACCATGAGTACCATTCACACAGAGTTGGGGAATGGCTGCAATCACAGCATTGTAAGATGGTGACAGATGTACCCTTAGGCCCCCTCCTCGATTCAGAGTTGGTCTTTACCTTTTCATGTAAATGGCCTCCTTGACTCTGCGCTCAAACCAGCGTTCCTCCCTGTCCAGGATGTGTACATCCTCATCATTGAAAGAGTGTCCACTGGCCTGTAGGTGTAAATAGACTGCAGAGTCCTGGCCTGATGAGGTAGCTCTTCTGTGTTGTGCCATCCGCTTAACCAGAGGTTGTTTGGTTTCCCTGATGGATAAGGATTGGGTAACAGACTACATGATCAAGGAACTGACCTCACAGCCCATTGTTCATTCAGTGGACTGGTTTAAGTCTTTGTGCAAATGTACTGTTTTTAAGGTTGGAAACCTGCAGTCAGCTGACACTGAAGAAGTCTCTTAGATGAATGACGAACGTTTCTCCCGCTGAAAACGCTACGTCCAGATGAACAGAATCAACCTTTGGGGATTTACTTACCTGGATGACTGAGCATCAAGACATGTGTCCAGTGGCTAGAGCTTGACTGAAAATGGGTCAGGAAACAGGATGAGCACAGCAGCAAAAAGCTAATAAAAATCAAGGTGGTTTAGTGGCCTATTCAAAATGCTGTAGCTTTGCATAAATGAATTCCCACAAACCTCAATGAACTAAACACACAAAAATTCCCCAATGATGTGAAAGTCTGATAATGTCATAAAGAAAATGATTAATTCTTCTTACTGCTGCTAAGGTCTGCAGGATTTTTTCTGATAGGTTTCAGTGTGTTTTAGAAGGAAGTAAAACTGGGTCATTGTTCAGTTCGAATGTGAGTCATGTAAATAACTTCAAGAACTCGGTTTGGTAGGTTCTTTAATCGAGTACAGTTCACTGTTTCTCCTCTGTTGCAGCAAAAAATCTTGAACACTCTTCATGTTCTCTTTCTGCAGGCTGTCATTGTCATCAGGTCCACAGCCACAGCCGGTTTCCCTCCTTCTGATCCTCCACTGGACCACATGGCTCCTTAAATCCTTTGAATTGACTAACTGCACTTGATCCCCACGATGCGTGCACACACACACACACACACACACACACACACACACACACACACAGCCAATGCATCACAGCACCGCTTTCATCTCACTCTCCTTTTCTCCCCCAACAAGGAATCCCCGACTTCCCCTCTTCAGCTCAGTCTTGAGGAGGGAAGCAGCAGCCGGTCCTGCTTCCTGGAAGAATGTCATGTCCAAAGAAAGAAAGAGTGAGTGTGTCTGGGGGGAGGGAGGTGAGTGAACACAGTGTTAAGAGCGTCCACTGGATTATACTGTGACAAAAGAGTGGACCCCCTGCTGTTGTAATTTTCCCGCCAGTCAGTTTCCTGTTTCCTGGAATCTGGCATCGTCTCACACACACACACACACACACACACACACACACACACACACACACACACATAGATGAACCATTTGGTGCCAGCTGCCCACTATGATGCAACAACAGAGTGACCAGCAAGCCCTTGGGGCATCTGGGTAATAAAGACTTCTTTTCATCGGATCCCTGGGAACATAATCCATACATTATTTTATCGCATTGCTTTGAAATCGCTTTAAAAAAACATGCGGACAGGGAATCTGCAGAATCCTATTTATCCTGTGACAATAATAAAAAGATTATTGTCGACACTGATGCTGACTCTCAGTGTTCAGCACATGGTTTAGCACTTTAATGGTTGTCAGCACTTTGGACAAAGAAAATCCTGTTCAAAACACATTTAAATCTCTACTGCTGTGAATTACTTGCAATTTATTTAGCAAAGCTATTATTTTAAAAAGTCATCTCATAAAACTTTAAATACAAACATTCAGAATGTATACATCATCTCTAAAACATTCAGTAATCCTTCATGTTTGAGATGCACTAATAAGATTCATTATCCTTTCGCTGTGGTCTACATAATGCCTTTCACTTTAAGTTTAGCTCTGTGAGGATGATGCAATGTATTTTTAAAGTAAATAAAAATGCTCCATCAGCTGCATCATAACAATACCAAAAATAAAAGGCACAAACAGACACTAGCCAGTAATATTATCCCCAGGCTAATCGGCTAAAAAGTACAGAGCCTAATGTAACTCCAGGATAAAACTGATGAAGTCTGAAAGGTGGTTCTTGAAAATGTACTGTAAAGAGACTGCTTATAAGCAGTGAAATGTCAGCTAATGATGTTAACAAAGTTTTGCAACACAAAAACAGGTCATGCAGTGTGATTTTACCACTGGTTTTGAACTCTGCATTGTTTTTTACCACTGTTAGCTTTTTGGATGAGATGACCATATTTGGATGAGAGGGTGGAGTGTGATGTTATCAGCTAATGTGCTTATGCTTATTTAGGTACAATGCACAGACAGACAAATGTGCTAACTAGTTCCATGTAACAGGCTAATAAAACACAAACTCAAACACAAACACAAACGTCTTGCCTATTCTGTGCCACATAGGAACTTTTTATTTGTCAGTTAATTTCATTCGAAATGCTTCAAAAGGCATGAACAATACAAACGTAGTGGACATGTCCAGCAGCTACAGAAGCTACATGGGACGTTGTCTTTGTTAGAGCCAGCCTCAAGTGGCTGTTAGAGGAACTGCAAGTTTGTGACACTTCTTGGTTTCATTCTTTAGCCTCAGAGGCCGCTTGGCCCTGCCTGAGCGGCTCAAACATGACTGCAGTGTGCTTCATCTAGATTTGCGGTGTTGCCTGTTTTTGATTGTAAAGTAAAGCAGTAAAAAAAAAAAAAACAGGTCGGTCTTGACATTGTTATTGAAATGCCACAGTTATAGAATGCTTCTGGTAAGAAGCATTCTATAACTGTGGCATTTTTATAACAATTTATAGCAATATTTGTGTAAAAAGTCTCAGATTTGAAAAAATATGGTCTAAATAATACAAAATCTGCAAATGAATGTTGCTAATTGGAGAGGCTGTAGACCACATGTGTTCTCATACTCTTTATTGTTTTTAACACTTGGTTAAAAGTGACACTTTTAACCAAGTGTTAAAGCTCACTTCTTTGCAGCTGGCTGAAGGTTCAGCTAGAACTGTTTCAGCCAGTGAGTTCAGGCAGCACCACCAGCATGTGGAAAAAGTAGTTATGTTGCTAACTAGCATGACAGCTAGCAGATATACATGAGATGACATACATGTTCGTTTATCTGATTTCGGCTCTCATAGTGGGACCAGGCAGTAGGCGGGACCAGATACTGTATCTGGTCTCACCAGCACCGATGTCTCTGATATTTTGGTGTTAATTCTGTCACACAGGAGGAAGTGGTGACATGTCATCCCTTGTGCTATTGTGTAAACTGTGATCAGACAAATGGTAGCTCCATGAAGCGCTGACAAATGTCTCTTTAAAGGACAAAACAACCCTGACTGAAAGGTGCTGCAGCTTAAAGTACATTTACAAATGCATGAACATCAGGATGATGTGCAGACACTCAAATGTTCAACACAAATGTCTTTCAGGACAAATGCCTGCGTCCACAACACACACACACACACACACACACACACAAACCTCCAATGCCAAACTGTCAACTGCCACAACTGGTGGCTGGCGGCTAAGGAGGGCGTGTGAGACAGACTGGACCTTGTTTGCTCCAGACAGCCCCAGTCTTCTGTTGCAGTGTGAAGAAACACACACACACACACACACACACACACACACACACACACACACACACACACACACACACACACACACACCCATTGGGTGTTGGTTTGAGTCTAAGAGGTGTTGTTATTTGCTAAATGAGACCAGTCTCCTCAGCAGCTGCTGCAATGTTATTTTAACAGGGGATGTTATATGTGTGTGCATGTTTGTTTGTGTGTGTCTAAGTGTGTGCGTGCACCTCCTGCCTTTAATTCTTGTGGCTGAAGCTCTTTTATTTCTACATTTCAGTCGGGATCAGATAAGAGAGAGTGTCTTATAGTGGTTTAGTAGGATCTTTAATCACCTTCAAGCACAAACACCACTGCACCTGTAAACTCCTAAAAATTTCAGCTTTGAAGTCCTAAGAACAAAATGCATGTGTCAGCTGTGTAAACTCATCACATCCTTTTGTCACATCCATCAGAAACTGAATCAATTTGTTTGTCTTAAACATAAAGAAAACATTTCAAAAACATTCACTTTGACTTACATGTTGTGCAGTTTGTTCTGTGCTCTGGTCTGAATTACAATAAAGCATCTCGTGAATGCAATGCTGAGACAATGTGGGAAGCCCCCGTCATGGGGCTTTCCCCGAAGCAGGAGAAAGGACATTTAATTTGATCAGATAAAATGAGATTTACATGCTAAACACAATACAGCCCATTTTATATATCTGTAACTAGTTGGAATCATGTACATTATAGCCAATACTTCACCCAGAAGCAACAACTCCTGTGGATGGAAGGCAGATAAACCCCACAAAGGGGTCTTTGAGAAGTTCCTGGGACCAAACAGAGCAACGGTTCTGGTCATCACACAAGACATTTGAACAACAACAACAAAAATCGTAATAACAATAATCAGAAAATAAAATCTAAAACATGAAGCTGCACCCTGAAACTTTAAGCTTTGAGCTTTAAGCTTAATTTCTCATGGTGCTGCTTTGGTGTCACAGGAATGTTGGCTGTGATAATGTGAGGTCAGAGAGGTTAAAAGTCCTGCCTTTTATATTTTTAGACATAGCTTCATTGTCCACTCACTCTTCCATTCAGCTGCTGCAATGCTATTCAGATGTGAACAATGTATGGTGCTCCTATTAAGAATTACTGAACCCAAACTAAAAAATCCTGCTCGCCTTAACTTCTCGTGGTGCCAACGCTTTAAACTGTGCAGAAATACTGAATCCTTCTTATTATTCACTGATGATGTAGAACTCTATTACACACAGTCAAAGGAAATCAAACATAGTTTAATATCTCAGCTGTAAATAACATGCATTTAACTTTTGATCTGTTCATGGAATGAATGTCCCTCAACCATTAGCTGATTTCCATCCATTTGTGAATATGGGACAGCATGGAAACATGTAATTGGTTGATTGTCGCAATGTTGCAAAAACACAACGACAAATGCTACGTGTTAGTTTGTAGGATCATCTTTCCAGGTTCCATGGAAATGACTTGTAGGTAGGTGATTCTTCAACCTTACAGCAAACTAAGATTAAGAGGAAAGTAGAAACAGTATATTAACATATATAAACAGTCGTCAAATAGCTACTTTTGTTTGAAGTGTGCTGTTCTGAATCTTGTGGCTGTTATTTGTGATGTACATTTAAATAGCTTTATGCCAGCTACTAAGCATTTAAATTATCCAAGTATAAACTACAGCAGGGTGGACACAAATAGAAGTGATTACTAATGAATGTCTTCAATCCCATAGTTCACCTATGTGGTTCTTGTTGTATGTAACATATGATGACCTCAGCCCTAACACAATGAAATCAGAATCTTTTTCAGCTTTATTTTTATTAAAGTTTTCTCCCAAGTCAAGTCAAGCGGCTTTATGTGCAGCACACAGTGAAACGAGACAACATTCCTCCAAGACCATGGTGCTACATATGACAAACAAACACAGGACTACAGAAGGTGCAAGTGTCCAAACACTGCAAAAAGCCCCCAAAACAAAAACAGTGCAACGCCAGGCAGAACGGAACAATACAGACACAACAGTGCAATAGAAAAATGCAAAAAATTGAGTGTTGTGCAAAAAGTAACTAGGTGTATGAAGTTGTATGTGTGTGTGTGTGTGTGTGTGTGTGTGTGTGTGTGTGTGTGTGTGTGTGTGTCAGTCCAGTCACTGAGTGTTCAGGAGTCTGACGGCCTGGGGGAAGAAACTGTTTCACAGTCTGGCAGTGAGGGCCCGGGTGCTCTCGGTACCTCTTGCTAGAAGTGTGTGTGGGGGGGTTGTGTGGGGTCCTCCACAACACTGGTGGCTTGGCAATCAGGAAAAAAAGAGAATAACCACTCTAACTGACCCACATCAAAAACACATTTTACAAAAAGTTTGGTTTTAAAAAGTCTTTAGGGTTAAGGTTTCTACGTTAGGGTTAGATGAATGGATGAAATGAACGTCTGTATTTAGAACTAATGCATACCTCTGACCCTGTAGATGCCCAGTGGCATCTCACAGCACTTTGTGATACAGGCAGAAGCTTTATTTTATTGGTTGCTGGTGCTGGGCGTAAATGACTTTTCATGAGTTTGCTTTTATATGTAAAGATTGAAAGTTTGCATTTGAAGCTTGGAGGGGTTTTGTAGAAAACAAATACATTGAATTTGATGGATTGTAGTTAAACTCCATTTTGATAAGATTTGACTTCTATTATTTTTTCCATTTTTATTTGAAGTTTGCGCTATTTTATAATGTTTCCCAAGGAGCAGTAACACATCCAACCTGGTGTACATGGTTTGTGTATCGAAGATTTTCAAATGGTCGATTAAAAAAAAACCCAAAACAAAAGTCATGGTAATGTTCATGTTTAGCTGTAACATGTTTGATGAAGTTCAAGTGAAGCTGAGAATGATGTGCTTGTTGTGAAAGACAATAAACATATTCTGCCTTTGAACAGTTTCATCTGCCTGAGAAATGAGTGTATTTATGGATGCAGCCATCCAGCCATATCTAACGGAGTCATTACCATAACAAACATTAATTCCCATTGGAATTCATGTCCTCTTTTCTTTTAGTACAAGCCAATAGAGTTGCTGCATCAGTCCACTGAACTGTACTGTTTTTCACTGCTATTGTTCCTGGTTTGTTTTCCACACCGGGCCTCCAGTGACCCCATTAATCCACCAAAACATGTTGCTGGAAAAATGTCTCTGCAGAGGGGGTGACTCATTCACGGTCTCAGGTGCTGATGAAAATAATGTTACAGCATTTTCACTGGTTGGAAAAGTGTAAATAAAAGCTGTATTGACATATTAGCATTTTTCCCAGTTTCCCATATGAATGACTGAAAGTCGTTTGATAGCCACTGTGAGTTAAGTACAGTTGAGATAAAACTTTTTTGTTTCTTTTGCAGCTGGATTCAGTATGTATATGTTAGTTTAAATAATCAGAACACATTTTGTCTGCCTACAAATTTGGCAAAGCGATGCCGTTTTAAATGTGTGATGCATGGAATCCGATGAGTTGGAAGCTGATCTGTTTTCAGCCTTTTTTCATTCCTTTCTTTCTCTTGTAAAAAGCCGAGACTGTGGACATCACGTGCTGGGTGAAAAAAGCTTGCACACAAACACACCTCTCTTTTCTCTGGTCTTGCACAGACTCTCACAACACAGCTCTCAAGCAACAGTGACCTTGAGTGTGCACAAGCATGCTTGCATCTGCACGTGTCTCCTGTCAGCAGGACTGCAGACCAAACACGCCGTGACATAATTACTACAGGAAGAGAAGCGGGGTCAACAGAGGTGTGTGTGTCCAGGGGTGGTCTGCTACACATTCGACCCTTGATGACAGACATAAAAACAAACACGCTTGCACACACACAGACTCATGCCACCTTGTACACTGTGTCTTTATGCTGTGTGTGAATGTGTTTCAATGTGTTTGTCTTTGACATGAACCAGTGGAGTTTAGCAGTGTGTGTGTGTGTGCAGACCCTTAGCTTTGATAAGCGAGCTGCTTTGACTTCATCCCTTGCTTCACGTTGATAATCGGAGCAGTTTACGAGACACAACAGGCGTTGCAAAGCTTACTCTGTGTGTGTGTGTGTGTGTGTGTGTGTGTGTGTGTGTGTGTGTGTGTGTGTGTGTGTGTGTGTGTGTGCGGTTTGCTGTGTGGTAATGTTTGAGCGATGAGGGGTTAACGAACACAGCTGCCGTCAGTTAGAGTGTACAGCCGGAACTCTGGATGTGGTTTACTGTTGACTGTATCTGTGTGTGTGTTCCTGTATGTGAACATGCGACACAATGTAACAATCTGCATTACATGTCAGTGCTGTTTTTAATGAGTTATGTAACTTCAGGTTTACTGTAGTAATAGCTTTTGGGATATGTTACATATATGTTTCCTATCAGGACAGAGCACAATATAGAAAGAGTGATTATGTCAGCAGAAAAATGAAAGCGAGCGATGCCCTCCTTTACATGCTCGGCTGTAGGAACGCACATGGCGTCGCTTCAGTCTAGCCTTCGCTGATACGGCCACACATCTGCTCTCCTCCGGCATGTGTTCCATCAGACCTGATGTCAGGCAAACTTCTGCAGATAAAGGAGAGAGACTGATTAGCCCACACAGAGCATCCGTGTTAATTAGACTCATCTCCGTGGCCCTGTTTCCTCACACTACCTCTCCCTTCACGCGTTTCATCTATGAAAACTGCTGGACTGGGACTTTTATATGTCAATTAACCTATCTGCAGAGCCAGTTCTACCTTGAGTAGTGCCAGCGTTGGTTGCACACGCAGAAGAAATTACAAAGGCAAGAAAATAATAATGGACATATCTTAGATTTTTTATTTTTATTCTTTGATTGAGAGCAGATACAGGGTTACAGCAGGCCAGTGTGACTGAACCCACAAAGAAGAGGGAAACGGAAATCTTCCTTGGATACAACCCCAGAGCAAATACGCAAATCCTCCTTTGTCCTTTGATGTCCCGTTTGTGTGACTTTTATTGCTGTTTTGCAGTCACTTGATGCTGAAGAGGAGATAAGTGTTGTTTTCGTTTGCTCACTGAGATCATGCAGGGCCATGTTCTGATGCTAAACAGCAGACATCTGCTCAGAGTCTTTGCTTACAGGTGAAGTTATTCTGCTCTTATTTAGCTCAGTGCTTTTATTCTTAAGCTCACACTTTTTGTGCAGCATGTCAGTTCATCCTCTGTCTGAAACAAGCCAGCTCCCCAACACAGGGGGGACTTCTGTGTTCGCAGCCTGAGATGACCATATTAAGGATATCCTCTCCATGACATCATCAAAGGTTAGAGAACACCACATGAAACTGAGTGTTTACAGCAATCTGACGCCTGCTATTTTGTACATTTACACATATGCTGTCCTCAGTATTTGAATCTTTGACCGTGGTTGAGCATCCGTGGTTGTAAAAACATGTTGCTGTTTTATTGTTTTACTCTCAGACACAAATCAACAAACAACAATCTAAACACAAACAAGCACTCACACTTTTAGTCCCCAAGCTGAGCAGGTGCTTGTAGCTGCTGTAGGTATGGTCTAACCCTTTAATTAAGTCAGACTTCATCTTTTCAGCTTTATATTGTTGGCCGTGGATCAGCGTGTGTTTGTTCTTTCTCACAGTAGCAGAAGCTTAACAGAGGGATCTTTGAGTGTCATATTGCTTCCTGTGTGTGTTTGAAAGCAAGGCAGGGATAGGAGCTGACAGAAAGGAACTGCCTGTTATGTAAAACACACACACACACACACACACACACGTTTCTCACATACCTCTAGTCTGTGTGGACAGCTGGTGGGTTGGCGGGAAAACTGAGGAGCAGCTGTCACTGAGGAGAAAGAAAGGGAGAGAAGTAGGAGCGGTGGAGCGGGAGGGAGGTGGCTACATACACCAAGAGACGGAAAAAGACGAGAAGAACAGAAAAGACATCTGTATCTAGATTTCTATATCTAGATATGTAGAGAGAGAGGTAAAGACAAGCAAGATAAAGAGGAAAGATTGAAATGAAAGAAAACCCCACAAAGACGCGTCTAATCAAACGACCTTTAATTTCATGAATATTAAAATCATGAACTGAAACCCTGCAAACTCACACGCTCCTTCTGTCGGATTAACTGTTAAACTGGAGCTGATTTTAATTTTAGAAAACTCTTCTCTAATGTGGCCATTGTTTCTGAAAGTTCATGCTTAATTACATGAATACAAGTTCTTTGCTCAATATGTTGGGATACCTTTTTCTATATTATTGATTACATAATGAAATGATGTAACACAACTTCACAGACTAATTATAATTAGTCTTAATCTGCGTTGATCTCTCTACTACGGGCCTCTTTACACTTATGTCTGCATTTTTATTTGGTTAAATACGAACACAGTGATAGCAGAGGCGCTGCCACGTGTGTGGCCACAAAGACAGGACCAATGTGTTTATGTGGTACTTCAATGAAAGGTTTCAGTTAGTTAAGAGTGGGAGAAAAAAAACTTTCACGTTTGCAGTTTTGTTTTGTTATACAATATTTGAAATAAAACAAACAAACAAACAAAGCACTACATTTTTGGAAATATTTGTGGGCGTTTTCTTGTTTGTTTGGGTTTTTTGTACTACTTGAACACTAAAGTGGCCCTCACATGAGATGACAGTGCCAGCAGTGGCCCACAGCTCATTTCAGTTTCACACCCCTGCTGTAACATCATCACCTCCTGTGTCTAGACTTCTTTAGTTTGCAGCGGTTAATGTGAGGTTTGTTTTTTGTGGATGGAAAGCCTCGAAATCAGTTTTATTTACAGTTTCAGTTGCAAATTGAAGAAACAAAATTAAATTTAAAGTAGTGAATATTATGTAGCACAAAAGGAGTGTTTTAAAAACTTTATGGGATGACATAAATAACTGAACATTTAAAATTTGATCAATACCGAGTTGTTTCTTTTAGCAGTGGTTTGATCAGATCAGTGCAAATGTACTGTATATGGTCAACACTGCATAGACAGGCCCCCCTCACGCTCTGTTGCCATAATGAGGGTTTGGTTCACTCTTCAGTTTCAAGTGAGGTTAATTATATTGCCTAATTAGCCTCAGGGCTAACACACACACACACACATATGCAGGAGTCAGGGATTGCGGTAAAATAAGGGTGAATAGTAAAAAGCAGCTATTTATCCCCGCTCCCTCGGGTCTCCTGGGAGGCATGCTGATGGGAACAATGATCGGTTTAACTCCATCCACTGACCTGCACACATCACACACACAGCCTCACACACTCTTCATTCTGGCTCAAGACACATACACCCACACACACTCATTTTGGGAGATTTTTGCACGTCACTCTGCATGTTGACCACTTCAGTTGTTCCAGAAAGCTATCGGTACTTTTTCTGTTCATGTTTGTAACTCAGCAGCTGAGAAAATGAACATACAAAGCAAAGTGTAAAGAACACTGCTGGTGGGTTTTCCCTCTTATAAAAAGTCATTTGTAATTCTTATGTAGATTTCAGAAATGGCACAAAGTAACAGTGACAGGTTAACTGCCAACATGTTCTCATCACAGAGTTTAAATAGTGCATTTCTGTCAGAAGCTGCTGCTGTCACAGAAACTTTGAAAAAGGTGTCCTTGGCGTCACTGCCGCGAGTCGATATTAAGCCTTGGTTGTGTTCGATATTGCGGTCACTGCTTGCACAAACTATAATGCAAACTCAGCATAAAGATTTAGACTCGAGCTTGAGGCAAGTTTGACTCGCTTTAGTAGTTTCCTGATTGATGGAAGAATTGCAAAGTCATTAAATTATCATGAACCTTCTTGTTTTACCAAACAGCAGCATTTAACACCCTGAGAATAAGAATGAGCCAGCCATGTTGGCTTTTAACATGTGCCACAGGTCAAAGCACAGTCTTGGATTTTAATAAGTAAACCTTTGTGTCTCTTCATTTCTTGGTTTGGTGATGTTTTGGCTTTGACTCCAGCGATGAGAGTTTTGTGTGACTGACTTGGCCGACATTCTTGTTGTCACATCTTCTGTAGGAGTTGTAATGTAAGCTCTGCCAGACATAATATCTCAGGGTGAATTTTTGTTTTGTTGTGTAAAATGAAAGTTTTACATTAGCGCTGATTTTGAATGCAGGATAAAGATCCCAGACCAGCTTTCATAGACTAAAAACATCAGTAAATACAGTTTGTTTTGCACCCCGACCCAAAGCTTCGCCTCTCCTCTCCATCACTTTGTTTTCAAAGATTTCCCTTTCTTCTTCTTACTTGTCTCACGTTCCCACCCTTCCCCTTGCTTTCTAACCCTCCTTCTTTGTTATTTTCTTTCTCCCTTTATTTCTTCTCTTTCTCTTGGACCCTTCCCCCAGTTTTCCCACCTCGGTGCTCCATCGGGAGCACCACAAAGCCTGGTGCTGCCGTAGCAACCACCGCGCCACCGCCTCTGCCCCGGCAACAGGCCGTCGTCAGGGCTGCTGACCCTTGACCCCATCACAGCTGCTCACCCATCGCATATCCCTGGCTCTCTGCTCGCTCCCGTGACCAGGGGGTCACACACTATATCACTTTCACCAAAAAAACAGGACAAGACAAGAGAGTAGAGGAGAGGAGAGATGAGGAGATGAAGCAAGGACACAAGGAGAGAGGAGGTAAGGTGACCAGAAGAAGCGTGAATATTAAGAGTAGACATAGAAGGAAAACAAACTAAAAGAATCAAAGATATGAAATTAAATGAAGAAAGCAAAAGATAACACCTTAATAGATGTTAAATGGAGATAAAAGAGGAGCAGAGGAAAAAACAGATGAGGCAACAGGATGAGAGGACAGAAAAAGGAATAAGAGACCATCTTATGGTGGAACGCACACCAGCCCTGATGCTAATGCTCTGTCTCATCGCACTGCTCTGTCATCACCTTCCATCATCACTCATGTCAGTTACAAATCTGTAAAGTTTCATGACTGCTGTCTCGCAACGTTGTGATGCTATCATGTTGATATATCTGTCCACATACAGACAGGCAGACACAGACACATCTTCTAAAGTACTCTGAACCTTTTTAGATGCTCCTGCTATAGCAAGCAACAGCAGCCCCCCTGTTTGCCATTAAGACATTCACCAAAGAACAAAAGCACAAGGTGAAACCAAATGTATCTATTCTGTTGAAGGTTGTAACAAAAAACAAAGATTAGAGAAGACAGAGTGAAGAGAAGATATAAGGCACAGCGGAAGGAAATGAAAAGAGGAGGAGAAACAAGAAATCCAAGGATCAGGAAGGAAATGAAAAACAGTGAAATGCTACTCGTGTGTAAATCGACTTTGGGTTTCAGACAAAAATAAGTTATATTATTGTTATTATAAAGAGGACTGTAAGAAAAGAATAGGCATGATGAAAGGAAAGTGAGATTAGAGATAGTTAAGAAAAGAAAAGGATAAAAACTGATGATGAGCAGAAATAAAAGTAGAGAAGAAACCAACAGGAGAGAGGCGATGAAATGAGAACATGAGAAAAAGGAAAGCAGGAGCTGAAAGACTAAGAGGTTTACTTGGGTTAAAGACATAACATTTATGGATCTATCAAGCATTATGTGAAAGTTCAATTTATAAAACATTATAGAAAACAGTTTAATCCTCTAAATTTTCGCCTCTTTTTGAATTTTAACTCTACTGGTTCTACAAAGTGCTTACATCTCTCATTCATATTCATGAGCATGGCACACAAATGGTGACAGATTAGGCATTCACCTACCCTTTATGGTACTGAGTTTGTGTCTGTGTGTATTTGTCTGTGCAGAGAGTAATGAACCCACGGTGGTGTGTAGTCCTCCAAAAAACCCAGCGCAGCATGGATGATGCTGTGCGTAGGCTGGATGCTGATTGGTTGAAAAGTGGGCTGGAACAGGAAAAGGGACGACAGAAAAAATTCCCCCAACTGGAAGAAATATCAGAGAGTTAAAAAAACGCTTGACCATGTTTAAGCCATTTAAGCTGTTTTCACACCTGCTCTGCTGCCCTGCACAGATGACTGATGGAGCCAGGTTCAGCCGGGCACATGTAATAACATCATGTGTTTCCAGGAGTGAGGATGTGTCTGAAGCAGACTACATTCCCCCGTGTGCCACACGAGGAAAGAAAGCTGGTTACACCTCACACATTTTAGGCCTCTTTTTTCCTTTTTGGCAAAAGAAAATTAAAAAATAATCCAAATCACTTGTATCGTCCACCCTCTGCCATCACATACACGTCACAAAGGACATGTTTAGACTCTGTCTTGAAACGACTCCTGACAGTCAGGAGTTTGGAGGAGGATTAGAGGACAACCTACTGTATCATGTGAGTCATGGTCACTCCATATATATTTAATATTTAAGCTAAGAAGCATTGTGGTTGTTCTCTGATAACAAATTCGTTTGAACTGTTGTCTTGGACAGTATAAAGATGTTGTGGTTAGCACTGTTGCCTCACAGGAAAAAGGTCTGGGGCCTTTCTGTGTGGAGTCTGCATGTTCTCACCAAGTCTGTGTGGTTTCGCTCTGGGTACTCTGGCTTCCTCCCACAGTCCAAGACATGCATGGGATGAGGTTAATTGGTAATTCTGTTCAGGGTGTACCCTCCCTCTTGCCCTCTGACAGCTGGGATAGGCACAGACACCCCCACGACTCTGAATTGGATAAGTGGAAGAAGATGGATGGATGGACTACATTAGCAAAGACTCCTTAACAGAAATGAACCCTGTAAAGTGTCTCTGTGCCTCTGAGGGCAGCTGCCATGTTGCTTTTGGCTGTTTTTGGTTGGTTTCAGTAGAACTTCTTCTTATTGTTTGGGAAGCTCAGAGCTGCAGTTGGTACAGGAGTCACTGTCACTTTGATTCAAAATGAGTGCAGAGCAGAGGCACAGTTTCATGCAGCTCACCACAGCAACACAGCACAGTGGAAACAGCAAAGAAACCAGCTGAATGTTGAGACTTAAAAGTGAGTGAAAATGAATTTGCTACAGGACTGTGTAGATGTATTTATGTCTGTGTGTGTGTGTACATGTTTAGACATCTTTGTGAGGACAGAAAATTGGCATGCTACTATACTTGTGGGGACCAACAGTCACAAAATGCCTGTCCCCACGAGTTTGAAGGCATTTTTGAGGCTCAAAATGTGGTTGTAGTGTCAGGGTTACGGTTAGGTTTAGGCTTAGGGTCAGGATTAGGCATTCATTTTTGATGGTTAGGGTAAGCGGCTAGGGAAAGCATTATGTCAATTAGATGTACTCACTAAGATATGAAAACAAGTGTGTGTGTGTGTGTGTGTGTGTGTGTGTGTGTGTGTGTGTGTGTGTGTGTGTGTGTGTGTGTGTGTACCTTGGTTTTAGGTGCTGTCCTCAGTGTAACCTGAACTGGGCTTTATTAATAAATAATGCATCTGAACCAGTCAGCTCATCAGTCAGCTTTTGAGGCAGGCAGTTCTGGCTTATTCTGCCATTTGCCCTCCAAAGGGACAGAAACAGACGGAGCATCAGAGATTATCTGTGTGTTTTCAGACTCAGGATTCAGTTTCAGGTGTTTCTGGTTTTGTTGCGTCACCTGGGCCGACCTCGTTGATCATGAATCCTGAATAGTAAGTGTTGTTTCTTTCTCTGTGCACTGCATTACCGAGATGAAATGATCAGCTTGTAAGAAAATGACACCTGGTCTTTAACACTGGCTGCTGATGTGGAAAGTTGGGAGAAAATTTAAGCATGTGTAACCTGCCCGACCCTTGTTTTTAACCTTTGTTTTGTAACTAGAGATCAGTCATTATTCATTCTTGAAGTATGTCATTCTAAAGAGACATACAAGCCATTTTTATTGCTGAGGTGTCTAATTTGAGCTTATCAGTAAATTGTAAGTTGTGATGAACTAATGTTTTAGGTCCGTCCATAGATTTGCGGCATGTTTCTATCAATTTGTAGAAAAAATGCAAAAAGAGTAGATAGATGGAGGCATTCAGTTGTAGGTAATCTGCAATGGCTCACTAGGCCTCTGTGGCAGATGGGTATCGTAATTTTAGTGGTGCTCAACAGAACAAAGACAAATTGTAACTTCTCGCAGACAAGTGTGCTACAGAAGAAACCATACACAGAAAGACATTTGATCCCAGGTTAGAGTTTGCATCTGTGACTTATGTGTCCATAAACTATGTAATGCAGCAGCTAACCACTTTGGTTTAATGCTACTCATTCAGAAATACAACACAATAATTTGCATCTATCTAGTGTTACCAGGCAGCTGCTTTATTGCCAGCTTTGAGAAACAGCAGATGGTTTTGTTGTAATAATATCAACAACCTGGTTCCAGGAGGGCACAGTTTAAGCTGCAGCTCCAACATCTTACATGAAAATAAAACTGAATAGAAAACTGTGTAGTATTCACAGTCGATCAGAAAGCTTGCTCATTATTCATTAATTTGTATCTTTAATGGGTAAAAGTTAGACATTTAAAAAAAGGAGCACAAAAGGATCAGATGGTTCTTGGTGACGACCACGTTGTAACCTGTGATTGCACAAAATGATATTACTGGTGAAACATTGTGTCAGTATCTAAAACTAGTGACTGTGATAAACCATCCCTGATGAGCTAATGTCTGTTTAAGGTTCACACTTTCATTTCATTCCTGGTTCGAGCACTTCAAGCACTCTTTCTACCTTTTTTGTGTCTTGTAATCTTTTGCCTGTAAGGGTTTCCACAGTTACTTTGGTGCGTGAGTGAAAAACTGCCGTCCTTCTCCTGTTTTGCTTGTACTAACTGTGAGATTTTGTACCAGCTTGCAGAGAGAATTGAAGACGCAAGTCTTACAAGCAAACAGCACGAATGATTTTGCAACCTTCACACTGTGCACTCAACATTTAGTTCATATGAAGTTAAAGCAAAAAACAAAAATCTTCCAAATTCAGAGCATGAAACATTCAAAATATCCGATCAACCCTTGATTTTTGTTATAGGTGTAATAAAATCTGGTTGCAAGTGTGCCACCCTCTGCATTTGTTAAATTCATGTCAGCATTCAGAGCTGTATTTGATGTGTGTTATTTGCTAGCTGGCTTTCAACATTTGAATTATGCAGCTTTTTATGGCATTACATCATTTACATCTGAGATGGAACCTCTGTAGTGGTTCATTCAGTTATAGGACATTTATTTAATTTATTGCTTTAGTGATGCTAGTTTAATGCATGTCTTCCTTTCTTCCCAGTGACTACTTGTTCAAGCTTCTTCTCATCGGTGACTCTGGAGTTGGAAAGTCATGCCTGCTGCTGCGCTTTGCGGTAAGACTGTGCACACCTATGCACACAAAGACACGCTCACTTTCCCTTTTTAACACTTAACTGCTTGCTGCAGGATGACACCTACACCGAAAGCTACATCTCTACCATAGGGGTCGACTTCAAGATCAGGACCATTGACATGGATGGGAAAACTGTCAAGCTACAGATTGTAAGGAAAGGGCGAATCGGTTTTGTGAGGAAACAACATTAAGTTATTTTTCATGAAAGCATGAAAGTCTTAAAAAAAACTGTGTAATGTTAGCCTCAGCGCTATGTTACATGTGTGCATATACTCCTTCAGTGGGACACAGCAGGTCAAGAGAGGTTTCGAACCATCACCTCCAGCTACTACAGAGGAGCTCACGGCATCATCATTGTGTATGATGTCACTGAGCAGGTCAGTGTGTACGTCTTCATCATCATCTAAAAAGAAAAGCATTTGAACATGAACTCCAGACCTCCTGCTGCTTCGCTCTCTCTCTCTCTCCTCAGGAATCCTTTAACAATGTGAAGCAGTGGCTGGATGAAATAGATCGTTACGCCTGTGAAAACGTCTCCAGGCTGCTGGTGGGAAATAAGTCTGACCTCGTTAGTAAGAAAGTGGTGGATGCTGCCACTGCTCAGGTAACAGGCTACATGCAGCGAAGAGGCTTAACTTCAAATACTTATAAATAACTTTACACCTGTGGTTTTATTAAACATCATAAAACTAAGTGGAAGCTTAAAATGGGAGATAACATTTTTCTTTTCTTTCCAAAATAATTGTAGACATGAACACACTGGTATTTTGACATCATCACATACTGGTATTTCTGTCAGAAGGTTTTAGCATCGTGGACAAAGTGTCTTTTGCTTTGTGCTTAGACACACATACTGTGGCAGCACTGGGGGCTGGAAGCAAGTAGTCCAGTTAGGAGGATCGACAATCATTCCTAATGTTTCAGTAACACTAAAACCGGATGACAACCTCACTGTGACTAGTAAGAATGGGTGGTTGCCCTGTGACTGTGTGGAAATTTTTCACATTCAGCGAATGATTGCAAACAGTTGCTGCGACCACATGTTTGGCACTGGACCTCTAAACTTTAAACTGAAAGACAATGACAGAGTCGACCTATAAAACTCACAGCGACTGCAATCACTCTCAGGGAAATTGTTTAAGGTTGGCAAATAATTACCACCTCATTTATAAATGCAAACAGGTTACTAACACGCTGAAGTCCCTCTGACTGAGTCTGCACCAATGAGCACAAATTATCTGGGACAACTCAGCTGGTTTCAAACTGGGTATTTTCTGGGCAGGACTGCCTAGCACCTAAGTCATTTGGAGTTAGACTGCGGTGCCGCAGTAACTGTCTTACAATCTGTGGAGGAATTCTTGAGACTCCTTTCTTAATCTTGGTGTCGATCTAGCGGTAGAGCAGGCCATCTACTAATCAGAAGATATTACCTCTGATGGATTCTCTCCGAAGCATCCAATGGAGTATGAATGTGTGTGACTGTTAGATAGAAGGTGTTAACTTTGAAAAAGCATAGGAAAAAATGCTTGTATGAATGAGGCAAGTTGTATAAAGTGTGCACAATTAGAGCAGGAAAGCTCTTTATAAGAACCTGTCCATTTATCAGGTCTATGAGGTTCAGACTCAACTTTCAGTTTAAGTAGGTAATTTGTTAATCTGTCCATATACAGCAACAGATGAGTGATTTTCACTAATTTATCACATGTCACCATAATATTACAAACATATTGCATATATTTGCCACCTTAACCCCGTTCAATTACAAACTGATACAGACTGGCCCTATCTTACTGACTCTAAGGACCAGAGTCGATCTGAGGGGAGCAACTGACTGTGAGTCAGTCAGAAGGACTTCAGCGTGATAGTAACCTGTTGCAAACCTAGACTTGGACTATGAAGCAACCATTTGAAAGGATAGGAGATTGCAAGCTCATATATTTAAAAGTAGAATTGGAGGCAGAACCTTGAGCGTTCAGGCCCATCTTCTGTGTAACCAGCTCCCATTTTGGACGTGGGAAACAGAAATCTTCTCTACTTTCAGGATTAAGTTTAAAACTTTCCTTTTTCATCAAGTAGTTAGGGCTGGATCAGGTGACCCTGAATCCTCCCTTAGTTACACTTAATAGGTCATGCTGCTGGAGGCTTCCCATAATGCACTCAGTGTTTCTTCTTCACTGTGTTTACACATCACTCTGCATTTAATCAATAGTTATTATTAATCTCTGGCTTTGTCTTTCACCCTGTCTTCATCCCCACACCCCCAGGTGTGCCAGAGGTTGCTTCTTGTTAAAAGGAAGTTTGTCCTTCATCCCTACGGTCTTTACCTTACAATAAAAAGCACCTTGAGGAGACCGCTGTTGTGATTTGGATTGAATTGGTAGTCAGGTCCTTGACAGGGGCTTCTGCGGACCAGTGGGCATCTTGTACATACACCAGCAGCTTTGACAAACCGGCAGTATTTGAATGAAAACAGGCTCAGTGTTCTCAGTGCCAAATCTGGCCAGGCGATCATCGACTTTGTAGCTTTCATGTCTAAATTCCTTTGAAAAGTACGAGATGTAAACTTTTTCCACCACCACGAATTTATTTAATTTAGCTTGGAATTGCTCTGCAGCACACTCTGAAGGAAAGTAAAAGAACAAAATATCCCATGAATAATGCAGATTCATTCATTATCATCCATCACTATAGTTTCAAACTCCCAAGAGTAAAAAGAACTAACTACAATATTTAAATGTTGACTCATCAATAATTCAAGAGTCTGATTAGGGTTCTTTTTCAGAATGACTACTGGACTCGCTCTTAATCCAGGAGTACAAATTACATGTAATACTTTACTCTGGAATAGAATTTTAGAATTACAGTTGTTGCATTAAATGCTTTTAAACTGTGGTGTTTACACACTTGCTGCTTTTAATAAGACTTGACCCCATCCACAGGACCTGGCTTCGTCCCTGAAGATCCCGTTCTTGGAGACTAGTGCGAAGAGCTCTGATAACGTGGAGAGGGCGTTCCTTACCATGGCCTCTGAGATCCACAAACGTCTGGCCAGTGAAGGAGGGGGCATGGAGGACGAGTCAGCAGAGGCCAGGACCGCGAAGATCAACAGCGCTCCCCTGTGGCTGGGAGGGGAAAAACAGACGCAGGAGGCCAATAACTGCTGCTGAGGTGGAAACATAAGCACAAATATTTATTACTTGATGAGACAGATGTGTCATTTGAAAAAGACCCAGCTGTCTGGTTTAAGGACTCATTAACTGTGTGTTACAGGCACATTGGCATATTTTTGACATTTATGACTTTGTGAGAAAAAGACATTTTTGACTTGACTACGATATATTTTTGAGCTTGGTACTTTTGAATGAAATGGAGGTAGACTTTTTTTCCTTTTACAGTTATGTTAATTTATTTTAAACAATGAGAAATGAACAACAAGAAAAAAAATGGAAGTAAAACTAAATAAAAAGAAAGCTATAGCACATTATAATAAACTATGACCAAACCATGACCATTTTTGACAACTCAGAGAACTCAGCCAAAGGAACAAACAGGGTGGGGTCTATCCAAGTGTAGGTGACATGATTGGGAAATACAGAGAGGACCGCTCTCGTGAATAGCAATAGGTGAATGTTAATTAGCAGCCACACAGTCTGGGAAGAGTTTTAGCTTTCTTTAATTATCTGATATAAGCAACCTGACTGTATGATTTAAGTTTCTATAAATGCCTCATTTCTGTTAACCAGTACTTGTTGTGTTTTGCTTGGTGTTTGTTTATGTCAATAAAGATATCTGAAGTTGGTCTTTTTTGCTGAAAATATAAAGAGATAGTGAAATTCTTAAGATGATATTAAAAGAAAGCCTGATCCTGATCTGCGTGATTAAAGTTAGAGCATGATTATTTCATGGTTTAAATGAACTAATCTTGGTGGTTTGACTGAGACAGGAGATCATGAAAATGCACAAATATCATTAACATCCTTTTTTTTTTTCCCTCAAATTTTTAAAAGTCAGCTTCCATTCAAGTTGCATTGTGTGATGTCGGGGCGCCAGTTTTTGGGGCAAGACTTCTTATTTTGGAGCTCTCAGATGGATCCAAATACAGACATGGAGGTCTGGACAATAAGAAAAAGTCTGTAAATTCCGAATAGCAGTAAGGAGATTATCAGGTTTTATTTTTATCACAATCTATCACACCTGTTGTTTTAGAACTTTCAAACATGCAGAAATGTCTGGGAGCCACTGACTTTAAATAAAATGTTCATTTTGTAAATGCTAATTCATCTGGCATTTGAGTTACTAGATTATTAAGCCTTTTAAAACCTAAAAGATTCTTGAAGGACTTTAACTCACTATCTAAAATCTGAAAATCACTGGACATCCTCTGGAGATATTGGCCTGACAAATATCCCTTTGGCATGTGAAGAGATTTCTCATGAAGGCCAGGCAACCTAACTATGTTATATTAGTGTCATTTCAGCATGAATGAATGTCCTTTCTTTGCTGTGACAACTGTATTCTCGCAGTGTCACAGTGACTCACTGAAGGCCGACTTCTTTGTAATCAGCTGGACGTTGTTTTAGCAACAAGAAGCTTATGAAAGCCCCTGAGAGACTGAGGACTCAGCAACTTCAGCAACTCACCTACAATTTAAATAAAATTTGTTCTTGAAATGTAAAACAGATGGGAAATAAGACCATGTTTTAAATGCGTGAGCTTCATCTACACTATATGGTACTGGGTACCTACACCTACGCATTACCTACCTAGCTACCTACACATTATGCCTACAGTGTGAGCCATGGAACGAACACCAGCTCCCTGTGCACAGTTTGTGTGCCGATGTTAATGCCGGAGAAGGTTTAAAACTCTGCACATAGTGAATAAGTTACCAGCATTTAGCACAGTTTACACATCAGCACTTAGCAACCCCACTTTGTAGCTTTACATGATCTGTCACTTTGTGGCTAAGTTCCACTTTGAACTGATATCACTTACCGTCGATGGAGATCAGCACTCTTGAGTCAGTGAAATTCATCTTTTTACATTGTTTCTGAAAGCAGACTGCATGGCCAGGCGCTGGGTTTTATACACCTGATAGTATGAGACAAGAAAATGCTGAATTCAAAGTTTAAAAATGTGGACCGACACTTTTGTGAATATGGTGTGCAAGATGAAGACATGGGAGAGACAAAGGGACATTGTGGGATTTCAAAACAGCAACAAACAGTCAATCCTCTATCTTCCCAATTAAAAATGTCAAAGTATTTCAAAGATTAGTTCCTTTAAGAACAAATTTCTTATGTGAAAATTATTTTGAGAAATTTGGTCAAGCTGTATAAAACAATCTGTGGTGCAGACAGAGTATCGTAGCCGTATAAATGTTAGGGAGAATATACAAAAATACTCTGGAGCAGAGGAGGATACACAACAATGAAACTATAGTGATTACATAGCTGATATACAAGCACGTGTCAGTCTGATCCTTTCCGTACAGTCAGCAGTGAATTCTGCACTGTCTGCAGGTTTGATATGAGGATTTAAAAGCAGTTTGGCTGGACTGCCTCAGACAGGCGAATGGAAACAGGATGACAGGACAGAAACTGGTGAGCAGTTATTTTTCCTTCCACTGGATGTCAGTGTTGCTCTGTATTTTTTTCCCACAGAGGTTGACAGCATCAGTCTCATTCATGTATTTTGATCTCTTATTTTTTATGTTTGCCCCCCTCCTCCCCTGCATCTCTCCCTACCTCTGAGTGTCTCTTTCATCTTTACGTCTTTCACTCCCACTTGTCTAACCTCAGCCTACCTCTGTTCCTCCACCCCATCCTCATCCCCGACCTCTTGCTGCTTTTCCATCATTGCATATTCTTTTTCTTTTTTGTTTTCCCCTCTCCCTCTTACTTCTCTCTTGCCCCACTCGTCTACACCCTTATGGACCTCTCATTTTATATCTTTCTCCCATTGTCTTTTGCCCTTCAGCCAAAGTGAATTTTCCCAAAATTAATCTTAATTCCAGAAGGAAGTTTAGCTGAAAGTTTACATAATTATCTTCATTAACAGACTGAGGAGCGATCACTGACAAACTGGAGGAGTCACGAGCAAACGGGTAGAGAGCAGCAGAGAGTGGGGAGACAGGTAAGTTGCAGGTGAGTGTTCCTTTGGTGGCAGAGAGCTAAATTGTGGCAAATGTGGATTTGAACTCAAGAAAGTCCACAAAAATGTAAGAACGGCAAAGAAGAACCTTCAGACATCCTTTCACCACAAGAGTTATCGGCATGAAAGAGACAATTTCCACCACAGAGACAAGAATATTGTGATGGAGAATAAAGGCACAAGCCGGCCTTTAAGCACTACTGTCACTCTTCACAAGTGTGACAGATGAAGTCTGGGAAAAATACATTTAAGGACAAAACTGGAGCCTTTCGGAGACAAATCTGAGCTCAAATAACTCTACAGGCTGTCTGTGAAGGTTCTCAGTCCTCCAGGTCATCGTAGTCTAAGGAACTTGGAAAGAAAAGCGTCTTGTCTTCCTTGAAGACGTTTCATGTGAGAAGCTTCTTCAGTTCTAAGAGCAACTGGTGGAGGGTCCCAGATTTTAAATCCTATGGGAGTGTCCCCAAGAGGGTCATGGGCCCCCTATTGATCCATGTGACTTCCTGAGGTCAAATGGCCCAGAGTGTGAGTGGGCATTAAGGGGTCTGGGAAGTGATCTCAGAACTGGATTATAGATGGCAGACAGTTGGTGTCATAAGCCCCGCCCTCTGTTCAAAGATGGTCGCTCACAGTGGACGTAAATGGCCTCTTTCAAACCATCTGTCTTCTCTGTCCAAAATGTGAACATTGGCATCCTCAAAGGAGTGACCTTTGACCTTTAGATGCAGTTGGACAGCCGAGTCTTGTCCCGTGGAGGTGGCTCTTCTATGTTGTGCCATGTTTATGAAGTGACTGTTTGGTCTCTCCAGTGTAGAGGTCTGAGCCCTCCTGGTGTTTAGAGGTCTGAGAACCCTCCTGGATACACTGGGATGTGTGCAGCATATACTACATTGTTAAGTTTGTGTTTAGGCAGTTTTGTCTGTTGTGGATGAACCAGTTTTATGTAATGAACAACAATGAATGATCCACAGGTAATGCTCATCAAGAGGGCAGACATCATAGCACCCAACGATCTGTGGGATATAAATATTTCTAACACTAATAACTTGACAGTTAAAAAATTAAACTGCTGAAGGGCATGATGAGAGGTGGTCTGTATTCAAGAATAGTGAAGGCAAATGATGAACAGAGGAACAGGAGAGCTGTGTCTGCTGTTTGTACTTTTATTTGTTTGGGTTTTTTTATTTTTGCTTATGCTGGACTCAAACTGTAGATCAGCTCAGGTAGCCCCGCCCACACACAGTGACAGGAAACTAGGTGAGACAAAGAGAGCGTGTTAGAAAAGGCTTATTTATCAGGAAGTATCTATTTATCAATCAGGAAGTATTTTTATTCATCTTTTCATGCCTAAAGATGAATAAAAATACTTCCTGATTGAGGTTGTCATAACTCATGCATGACAGGGTTAAGGAATTAAATTCAAGTTTTACTTTTTTGTTTTAGTGTTTACAAGTACACCAAAAAGATCCAGTTTAAAAACCATCATAAAAGCAACCTCTGATGTGTAAAACTACCATGTGAGAGGATTAATTTTAGCCTTTGTTAGCAAAGCATTCATGAAAAAGTCTGAAGCTCTGAGAAGCTCCCACTTCCACTGTGACACAAATCCACTAAAAAATGGATGGAAGGATATTTTACACATAAACATTCACAGCATTAGGTGAAAATAATAACACAGTTTCTGTACACAGTGATTTTTTTCTTTCTTGGTTAAGAAACAAGTTTCTCTTCCTGATCCTTACTCCAGTAACGTTTTGTACTTCTGCCACCTCCAGCACACAAAATACTTTTCTTATCAAACTCTTTGTGCTCACTCCAGCTCAGACTGATGCTGAAAATGTAGTTTCATGTACCACCTGCAGTCTGTATCATCAAATAAGATCAGCAGGTTACCTGGCTATCTTTTGCATTGAGTTCCAGGTACCATTCAAATAGTTAGCTTTTAACCTGAGGTACATCTGTGCACAGCTGTCCTGCTGTGGAGCAGGTGCACTACTCGGGTCCATATTTTCCCTTCAGGATCAATAAAAGCCAGCAAAAATGAATATTTTTCAGTTTCTTTTTTAAAACACAGTAAATATATAATGATTGGAGCTCCATATTAATTGGGCCAGGTTTCTCGCATGCCCGAGGGGATCCCTGACAGCGCTGCTTGGAATAACATGAGGTGACTGATGATAATTAGGAGAAAAATAAACACAGTTAAGAGGCATTACCTTCTTCTCTTCCTCAGAAATAGTGACACATTACTTTTAAATTCACCAGTAATTTCAGCACCTGTTTATAGCCTCACGTTTAGTACTAGGATATTAATTCTAGCTGTCTCATTTTGTTTAACAGCCCCGGCTTGAGCGTGCAACACCCTCAACTGCCAGCCTTTAGGCAACTGCACGCATCACTGGGTGCGAGGTAACCTGTCTCTAATCACAGTCTGAGTCTGACTGCAGTCATTGTCAGTCAGATTACTGAAGCTTTGCAAATAACTGCTGCCTAACATAAAAACATTTACAGCATCGTGTGAGTCGATGCCAATGAGCACAACTCATCTGCATTGAGTCTCATTGCAACAGACTCGATTCGAGTGGTTTCATTTGAGCTATATTCCTTTATAAAAGGAAGACTAATGCCTGTGTCGCTTCACAGTGAAATTGCCTCCCTGCAACAACCAGATCACGATTTGAGGAGAAAATGTGTTTAACATCTTTTCACAAGTAGTTTTGTGTGAATTTCTGTGTAAAGACAACAAAAGATTTGTACAAGAACAACAAGAAATTAGAGTTTGATCTGTCACACTTAACTGATGACACATCGCGTGCCAACTTTTTCCAATTCAGCTGCAGACGTTACTGACTGACTCCATCTTACTGCACTTTTATTGCTTCAAAGGCAATAACAACACAACTTCACTGCACATGATCACAATACCTTCAGTCACGGTTTCTAACTGTTGTTTCTCTAATGTGACTGTACCTTTATTTAAACAAATACCTGACATCAGGCTCTTGGTGTTCTTTAAACCACAGCCAAAATCTATCACTATGAAACTATATATCTCTCTTTACTCTACAACTCATGACACCTCTCATAACAATTCATCGAATGTGTCAATCAGATGAGAGGAAGGGCTCAAGTGTGCAATACCACATGAGTTTTTGTTTTTTTAATTATTATTATTGTATTAAATCAATAAAACCAGAACATGTGAGCCTTCAACTGAGGCTCAGTTGTGAGTAGAATCTGGTGAAATAGCCTCAAAAATATATCACAATATTCCAAGAAAATCTTAGAAAATCAAGGGGAAAAATAACTGAACAACATTTTACTGATGTTTGCAGCTTGTAAGAAGCAGGATTAGAGAAGGAAGTGTTATTTTCTGGTGGTTTCAGTACTGAAGGATGTTTGAGGGAAGAGACTGGAGGAAAGATGAAGGCCTTTGTTTACAGTTCACACACAGCTAAGAGTTACACTTCAGGGTAACCCTGGTTATAATCTTGTCTTTGCAGCCCACTTTTTGCTGCTACACTGGCAACAACCTGCCAGTCACTTTAGGAGCATTTGATTGTGTTATTCTAGTCCTGATGCTGTTTTCTTCCCAAGACTTCTCTGAGCCTTTTTGCTGTGGATAAATTTTATGCAAGCATCAACAGGGAGCCAGTGGAGAGCAGAGAAAATCTATCATGTACCATTTTTTGGCTGACTGGAGACCAAACATACCTTATTTAGGACAATTTATAGAGGTTTTACTGTGCATGTTGGAAGCTCTGTGTGAGATGACCTGTACAAGGAGCTTAGTGGCTCACTCAGTCACATACATTTATTTGTATCATGCTGTAGCAAATTCATGCCTGAAGAGTTTTTACCGAATTCTGCTTTTGTAGCTTAATGTCAAAGTTAGCCAGTAAGCCCACTCGATACAACCAAAGGTAATTTTAATGAGGGCTGCAGAGAGGAACACCAGCACTGTGTTGTCCAGTTCATGAAAGTTGCAATTAGAGCATGAAGCTGCAAACACAGGAGCATTTGGGAGCTTAATATTCCTTTACCAGAGCAGTGGCTATAACATTTACACCATCTGCCATGATATGAGAAACATCTTAAAGAGCATGCACTTTGTCTCAGTGTAGCAGTCGTAATATGCCAGGATGAGCAAATGCCACATTGCACTTTTGGGCATCTGAAGGTTTGCAAAGATTAACTCTGATTTTACAAAAGAAGATAAAACTGTACAGTGTGAGAGCAACATAGCTGCTGCAGACAAAGTGGAGATGTGAGTGTGTGTGAGAGGAAGTGTGCTATTGAAAAGTCTGCAAACACATAAAGGTTTATTACATACCAAGGGTCATTATTATATATATATTGTTTTATTTTGTTTGTGTTAAACAGACAGCAGTGTCTAAGTGTATAAGAATTTACAACACAAAGAGATTATCAAAAAAAAAAAACAACAACACTTCAGACATTTTATTATCTGTGCACAGAGGTCAGCGGGATCTTCCAGGAGCTGTGATGCTATTTTCTGAAGGACTGATTTATCAGTAGCAACTGATTTCATAGCTTTTGATCTCTAACCTGGAAGCTAATTAGTTCCAGAGCAGGTTAAGGTCGCAGCATAAGTTACTATGGTGATATACCGCAGTAAGAAAAGAAACAGAAAGTCTAGAGTTAACCCTGAACTTCCCTGGATGAACCGAAATCATTCACAGTGCGGGCCTCTGAAACATGAGTTCAATGTTAATGGAATTTTTAAAAAAAAACATTCCTGCTTTGTTACATAAATACATATTTCACTCTAGTTGTGATAGCAGTTGCTTCTTTCGGATGTTACAACAATAAACTACTAGTTGTTTGTAGAGGTTGGGTGTCAAAGAATCCATAGTTCCCAAATCCTTTGCATGTAACTCCTTTCACTGGGATTACAGATGTAGACGCTTTCCAACAGTTTTCTATTCTCATGCACTTCTGCGTTCTTGTTCCAGTCGCCCACTTTTCATCAATATGACCAGGCTCCTCAACATTTGACGTGGACTTTGGTAATCTGGGTCCGATACTCAATAAGTCGTCTACTGCCTCTGTAAATAACTCAATCTGTGACCCCGGTTTCCTATATATACACGTAACAATTATATTCCTTCTTCTTTCTATGTCCAATTCCACTGTCACAGACTCCATTAAATCGTCTATAACCACAGACATACATTCAACTTTTTTACATTTCAAATCACAATTAACAAAAAGTGCCACCCCTCCTGCCTTTTTCTTAATTCTATTTACAAAGTATAAATCGCACCCTTGATACAAAAATGACAACCCTTCTTCTCATCTAACCATGTTTCAGACAGAGCAATTATTTGAAACCTGCCTCTCAAACTATACAGAAAATCTTTAATCGAAGCAAAACTTCTATAAAGACTTCTGCAATTAATATGAATTAATGAAAATGTATTAACTATTTCAACCGTATCCCTGAATTGCTCCTCTGTATAATATTCACATGTGACATTGTATTAAGCACATTCCTTTCAGGGTCAATATCTACTTCAAAATCATATGATTTATGATCTGAGTCGTCGAGCATTATGCATAATTATTCTAAAACTATCTATTAACCTAAAAAAAGAAAGGGATCCTTAGCAATTGCACATTCATTTATCGGCATATTTTAAAGTCCGTTGATCTTGTTTTCGTCCATGCCCAATTTACAATTTCCTTTTGTCCTTTTCCACCCGAAGTAGCATCTGTTCTTGTAAAGGATGAACTAATTGGGTTTTTTAGGCTTATAGCCATGATTGGTCGTAACCGTTTGCCTATCTTGATAATGTTATCTCGTATAAATGTCCAATTCCTCAAGGTCCTTAATCGTTATAACCTTGGCTTCTTCTGGCGTTCCATTCAGTTTAATCATCACTTTACAGTTCCTGGTCCAGGTTGCTTGAATCTTTTTCTCCTTCCGTAAAATGCGAGCTTGTCTAGCAATATCTGTATTTCTTTTTGTAAGATGTTCATTCAAATATACTCCACTTCCTTTCCACTAGGTCTCTTTTTTTAATGCTTGAATGATTCTTGTTAAGTGGCTTAACCAACTAACTACCTAACAACTAAGCTTTTAAACTGTCACAAATATTAATAATAATGTAACTGATAAAAATGAGCATCAAAACTAAATTCATGTGAAAACACAAATCAACTGACTGGAAAATAAAGAAATATATTAAATGAAAAAAAAGAAAAAAAAAGAAAGAAAAAAAAGGTAATCTGGGTCCGAGCCAGCCTGGCTTCAATTATATATCTCTTGCTCATGTACCGTTAAGTTTGGATAACATGGGCTCCGTACTGCACTGTAAAATCTAATATTGTGTTTGATTTAAAATATTAAATAGGCTGAACTCAATATTTATCAATTTGTTATTAGAACTCGATTTAAATAAGTTACCAGTACTTTTTATCCAAAAACGCTGATAAACTCCATTTATTTGAGTTGTCTTAACTTAGAAAAACTAAGTAAGCTGGAAGTTTTGCTTCTCAGTGCGGAAGGATGAAAGATGTGTTTTGAAAATGCCACGTGACTGCCGTCCTCCTCCCTCTCGGATCAGTCCGCATGTTCACGGTGCATTTTTTATGGAATATGTTGACCAAACCTGGAGAAGCGTCAGCTCAAGATATTATTGTTGTCATTGCTGTGGATCTTTACCTGATACACTGACTTGGTGAGTAAATGTTTACTCTTATTCAAACTGATTTTGTGGCTTCTCTTAGTTTAGCACCAGGTTTAAAATCTTGCTAGCTAGTTAGTGTTAGCCTAGCGTTGCTGCTGCCGCTGGGCTCATGTTACTTAAAAATTAACACCACAGCCTTAAAAACCTTACATAAAACTATGTGGTGAAATTTTCTGTTGATTGTTTGAAATAAAAAAGTGAGATAAGAGCCCAGACAAAATTCTCCGGGAGGTGCAGCCATTAGGGGTGGGGTAGGGTAGGTGTGGGGGGTATTTTCAATCCATAGCCATAACTAACTAACTAACTATATATATCATGTTTAACCTGAGCAGCAAAAGACCGCAGGGGGGTTGAAAACAATAGGCCAGGAGTTAGCCGTGCTCGCTGGCTCTATCGAGCCTTGACCTCCCGGTCAGCTATCGTGCTGGTGGATAACAGAGCTCTCCGAAAACGTGGAAGCACTTCTGCAAATATGTGATATTTTGAAAAATTAAATAGATATTTGAGCATTACATAGCTACATTCTCACCTGAAAATATCTTAAAAGGTTATTTTGTGACCCAGAAAGGGTAGTCTGGGGAAAAGGAGGATCGCATTTGTCGGCCACGGTTGTCGGAGCCTGTGCGTACTTGTAAGCGCGGCAATGGCGGAGGAGCACCGCTGAAAAACTTATTACTTTTTCTGGGTCACAAAATAAACTTTTAAGATATTTTCAGGCGAGAATGTATCTGTGTAAATTTCAAATATCTGCTCGATTTATCAAGACATCACATATTTGCAAAAATGCTCCGACGTTTTCAGAAACGTCCATTTTTTCATGCTTTGTGGCAGCTTTAGAACATCTGTTGGCATCTATTAATGTCAAATCTAGCCTTTATTTAACAACATAAGCAAACTCTATGTTACAATGATTGCACAGCCATTAAGGATCAAATCAGTTTCTGAAAAATGTTCTGTTTTTTCTCCCTCTGCTTGCTTCTTACTGTCTTTGAGGCTCGGGACCAGCACTCCTGCTGTTGGACAGAAAGACATCAGTAAGTATTTTGGTTTTCCAATATATTAGCAACTGTCAGTGACATTTATATTAATCAGGCTGAACTTTAATCATACTTTAGATCAGCCTGTTTTACTTGTTGTTTTATTTGTGCTTTGGTTTGGGGAAGTTGTTTCTTTACTGATCTTTTCCTGTCTTCTGTTATTAGACTTGCGATATGACTGCACTATGCTGTTGCTGGTGACCACAGTTAATTCTACAAGACACGCTGTGTAAGTAAACAAACAACAACAGTTTGGTCTGCATTTCTTGAAAGATCACATCCCCCAAACTTAGTTTAGAGGGTCTACACCAGGGGTGGGCAATCTCAGTCCACGAGGGCCGGTGTCCCTGCAGGTTTTAGATCTCACCTTGGGTCAACACACCTGAATCACATGATTAGTTCGTTACCAGGCCTCTGGAGAACTTCAGGACATATTGAGGAGCTAATTTAGCCATTTAAATCAGCTGTGTTGGTTCGAGGACACATCTAAAACCTGCAGGGACACCGGCCCTCGTGGACTGAGATTGCCCACCCCTGGTCTACACTGTATATAGTGAAGTCTGCAAGTTTTCTAACAGCAAAATTTGTTTTGTGCCCAAATCATTTTGCACATCATTAGAATGAAAGTTATTGGCCATGTTTGCATAGCCCTTCTTAAAAAAAAAATGCTTTCATGACATTATTGTGTGTTGGGTGGTGGTCAGGGCTATCCAGACTGACAATTTGGGACATTGAATGTCACCTCTCCGGTGGGGAGGGAGCCTGAGATCATCTAAATTGGAGTCTGTTTTATACCAAATGCAGAAAAAAATGTTTTAAGAAAGCAATTAAGTTCATGTTCCAAAAAATATGATTGTTTGCTTGCAGGACACCAGGAGAGATGAGTCCTCCGTCACAGATGGTGTGGTCAGTGAAGATGGTCGCCTGCAGGTTCAAGCTCATTGCATCTCCAACCCACTGCCACTGTACTTAAGGGAAGTTAAAGACTTTCTTCTGCACCTACATTTGGATCACCTCGATCCATGACAGTCATTCAGGCAGTAATGCCTGGACTGGAAACAAGCATCCTTAAAATAATACAACATTCCAGCTCCTGTGTTGGAATGAAAAACAAATGTGTTGTTTAAATCAGAGACTGCACTTGTGACAGAACAATAAATATTTTATTTTGATTATATAAGTAATGTAAGTACAAAACAAACTTGTGGTAGGCCTAAACTTATTTTCAGAATAATTACATCTGAGACTTTGTTTCATTGTAAGATTATAATTGTTTGTTGTTCAGCAGAACAGTGTCCAGTATGTTGGCTGTTATACTTTTTTCCATTTGAAAATAAAAGTTGGGCTGATTTTAACATCATTACAAAAAGTGTTGTTAATTATTTTTAATCATATTCAGGTTACCACAAATCGTCTTTAATTTAGTTGAACTTGAAATGTTTGTCAGTAGGTAAACAATTAGTATTGTACAGTCAGAAATATCAAGTTATTCTTAATACTGCAGACTTGCAATGAATAAGTTGTCCTAACAGTCGTCTTAAGTAAGCTTTACTTAGTTTTTTTGAGGCAACGAGTTTACATAGTTTTTTTCAGTTCTGTGAACTAATTAGATTTTACAGTGTGGATGATGTGCCCGGGATTTGAACCCCCACCGATGCTGTGCTGAGGTGTTCCCATCACACTATCCAGGCGCTTTAAAGCCTGAAAAGAAATATATTCAGAATGAAATCGATAAATGAACCAACTGAAATGTTTGTATTTGGGGTCCACAATGATGTTCATGTAACAGTTTTCTTTTCAGAGATTTTTGTTTGAAATAAACATTTTTTTATGTGAATTTTCAGAATTTTGTTGTTTATTTGGGTGAAAATCTAATATTGTGTTTTGGAAAACCAATATTGTGGAAAAAGAGCTCAGTTGTTGTGAGGGTTCCCCTAAAGCCCATCTGATGGAGATGAGGACTCCTGTGTAGCTGTCGTAGACATTAGAAGCAGATTTTGAAAGTCGGGAGCGAGAGCCTCCGAGGATCACTCTTGTTTTTCCAGCACAGCCTACATGCTCCCTGAATTCAGTATTTACTCCTTTTCTGTCTTTCGTGTTGAAGTCCACCCCCTTAGCCCTCAACAACAAATTGGGCTTGTGCTGACTTGTTCCTCTTATTGCTGTGTTTTCCATGGCAGCACAGAGCTGTGAACACTGGTTAAAAGTGGAAACTGGATTCACTACATTTATTGTTTTGCCTTCAGCCTCTTCTCAGTTACTGTTGGAAGACTTAGCAGAAAAGTGCACTTGGTTGTTGACATGACAATGAAGACTGGAACAGCTGGAAAAACAAACTCTTCAGACTCGGTCCCCCAGACAAACACTTGTCAAAAAAGGGCCTAAGCTGAGGTGATGATACCAGTTCTCTTTAATTCCACAATGTTGTTTCTTCGCCACTTCAGGGAGGAGAAACATGCTGTAGACACTGGACTTGTACATTTTTTATGATGCAAGTGTTAGAAAGCAGGAGCCCTTTTCCCAGTTCTTTGCTGTTTTGTGGTGGAGTGTGCGCAGGAGGTTTATCAGAGGTACCTGACAGTAAAGTCAGTCCAAAGGTATATCTGTTAAAAAAAGAACAGTAGAGCTAAAAGAGGTTTCTGGTGATACTTCTCTATGCGGCCAAACTGATGGTAACCTCTGGGCCTGAAAAATGAAGCTAATGCTTCCTCAGGTCCACGAATGTCCACTTGAGGTTGGCTCCCAGTGTGAGTCAGTAATTATAGACTCGGATGTTAAAACGTCCGACTTTACAGCAGAAATAAACATGTTTACAGTCTGATACAAATAAAGGGATAAAGCGTTTGGCCCGTATGGTTAGATCCGTTGTATTTGGATGGACTTAAGGCTTGAAGTTAAATGCGTGACTGCTTTAACAGACATCTATGCCGAGACCGGCGTCTGCAGCCTGCAAGGTTTCACATCCACTAATTTAAGTCACTGAATTGGACCCTTTTTGATATTTTTCACACATTTTGTAGTATTTTTATCCATTTTTACATATTAGCCACCTAGCTTAATTGTTACTGCTGATAAAGGAGCCTAGAACGTACCTAATACCTTCCTTGCCTTTAAATATATTATGAATGTCTATTTCACACTTTGCCGTGATATCAGGTTGCATATTCCTGTGCACCTCTGGACATCCAACATGGCTGCTGCCTTTAAATTTGACCCTGGAAGTGCTTCTCTTCCTCACGCAGATCTTTTACACTGTGGGCTCTGCAGTTTCAAACCTCTAACTTCCTCATCACACTGGGTCGACCTTCATGTTGACAGAAGTCACTGGTAAAGATTTGAAGAGCACAAAGCATCTGGTACGACTGGGCTATTAACTGGTTTTTAACTTAAACAATGACTTTTCAAAATGTGCTTTTTTAAACATTTATAAAGACAAGAATGCCATTTTCTACATAGCACTGTAATAAATGAACAATCCAAACATAATGACTGTTTAGTTGCATTTCAGCCACAATGACTGAAATACACAAGCTCTGTCAACATCAGCTGCTTCTGTCTCATCCCTGTTGCTGCTGTGCTCGTCTGTGGAGTCCGCTGTTAACGTCTCTTTGCCACCCACAGACACCTCACTGTGACTTACAGGCAGGGATGGACCAGCAGTTGTTCTTGTGAGTTTTACATTGCATCTCCTTCCTCTTCCACTTTTATTTGTTGCCATTTTATTTGTTTTTTCTATTTCAGGGAAAATTCTTAGTAGAAAGATTTTTTTTCTCTCCCGTCATTTTTTGAAGGTTAGTGAATAAAAACAAGGAATAATAATAATCATAATAAAATGATGAATAATAATGTTTAATAAAGGACTTTACAGTGCTAAAATAATGGTTACTGGTTTTTGGCTCTAGGGTCCGAGTGTCGGTGCAGATCTTTGAAGCATCTAAGGTCAAACACTCAGTGGAAACGACTTGAACTGTGCTGCATGTCAGTGTGTGCTGGCACATTTTTTTTCCATGCCAACACAATTTTCTCCTTTAAGGCTCCTCAGATTTAACTCCTTTTGACTTTTGTCTTACCCAAAATGAAAGCGAAGGAGATCATCATGGAGACACAAGGACGGGACACTCATAGCGCTCTGCAAAAGACAGCAGCGGGGCTGAAAGCTGTCCAGACGTCCATGAGAAGACAACCTTAAAGGGGGTCAGGCCAAATCAAATCTGATATGTTTCTGAATCTTATGGGACATTTTGAGTTTTGTTATAATTCAGCACAATGCTACTTTTAATTTAATTTGCATAATCTTTGCTTCTTAATTTGTTGCTGTGTTATAATTGTCTAATTAGCACTAAACTGATGATCGTGTCCTTCCTTTTGCAGGTATTTGGTCATAAATCAAAATATAGAGCAAACTGTTAACCTGCAAGATAAAAGGTCACAGAATCACTTATTATAAATCATTCTCTGGGATACATGAATGTCAGCATCAAATGTCTCAGCGATCCATCCAATTACTGTCACGACATTAAGCTAATCCCTCTGCTTCAGGCTCCGTCTTTCTCGCTCATAGTGACATTTATAGCACGTGTTGTGTACCGAGAAGCCGTGCTGTCATTGGACTGTCTGCTCTGTTGATCTGATGGAAGTGTAGTCAGCACTTCACTAGAACCTCACTGCTGGCAGGTATAAGTGCCATCTAAACTATTTAAAGCCTTATTGATAGCTAGCGTTGTTTCCCGGTAACAAAAAGTCTATTATTACCCTGCAGGGACCGAGCGAAATATGAAAAATCTTTTGTGAAACATCAAAACTGCTTGTCTGACAGTAAAAGAGAGCCTTTCTTATTCTTGTCAGCCTGATGTTTTGGAAATGTTTTGTTATGAAGATGATCTGCAGCTCTGGCAGACATCGTTAACACTCCTCTGGTTGGAAAATCGAAGCGAGAATTTAGGCAATCTGAAAATAATCGTTTAATGTGCTTTTTCATCACAGCTGCTGGTGGGGGTCATTTATAGAGGTGCTCTTGGAGGTTAGTGAGGTGGGTGGGTTAGTGGCCATTCATCACTTTTCAACATGCTGGATTATTCATCTGAATGGTCACATGATATCAGATGTCACCTAAAAAACCAAAGTCATTTCTAGACGCCTAAACATAGACAACTAGTTTAATCCCTGCATTTAACCAATGAGTGAAAGTAAAATAGAAAAAAAGAAAAGCAAAAACAGTGAAACACAAACGTCTCATAGGGACAGCTTTACAGTTTCCTGCCCAACAAACCTGCAAGTGAATACCACAGCCACCCTTCCAGACCAGTTCTCTAAAATGGGAATGTTGTCCCAGTGCAACTAATACAGCTGCAAATGCATCACTGCACAGCTGATGAAGGGCACACCAAGATGGCATCTGATAAAAACCAGCATTATAGTACATGAGGGACAAGAAGACACTGAAACTGGGTGATCACCGTGATCACCTTTCTGCTTCTTTGGAGCAGTAATATATTAAAATTACTGCTTTTTTAAAGTAATGTATCACTTTACCTTTTATACACAGTAGAAAACCGTTTACCACACGTCTCATTCATGTGTACAATCCTACATCTGCTTTAGTGAAAGCAAAGTTCTGGTTGCTTGGCTGGAGTCAGTGTTCACAGTGTTAGCGTCACTCTAGATTTTGGAGTCTTTCTAGTTTTATGTTAGGATATTTATAAAGGTCAGCATGTTGCTTTGGTCTTGTAGTGCTGTTAACTCTTGTACACAGCAGTAGATTGTTGATTCTGGACTGAGCAGTTTTGCTCTTTACCGTCACATTATTGTGTTTTTTTTTTAAGTGTTATTGTACGTAAACGTGACGAGACGACGTCTTTGCATTCAGTCGTGAATCTTGACTCCTGATTGTTTCTATCACAGTGACCGTGGATTCTAATCCTCTGGTTCACATCAAACCTTCAAAGATTAGCTTGTTCTGCTGAATCTTGGCAATTAAGAAGGTGCATACTCATTCTGACAAAGATGAAAACAGGTTTACATTTTTAGGGTTGGGTTTGGGTTACTACCTGTGATCACTTTGATTTCACAGGGTTAAAATGAAGCAGGAGACTCGTTCCTTCTTTCTGTCTCCAGAGGCCACGATGAATTTAGAATGGGCTGCTTAAATTTGCACCTGCCTTCACTTGGAACCAGCTGCAAAATCACCAGAATCTTAAGCAGCCGTTCCACTAAATGTATTTAAGGTTGTTCTAACTAACCAAGCAGCAGTTATTTCAGTCTGTAGGTGTTCTGCCTGCGCCTTACGTCTCTGTTTTGGACCAACACAATAACCTATTCTTACATTAAATATTTAATTCAGGTTGTTATATTGGACCTCTGAAGCTAAAGTACACAAACAGAGAAAAACCATTATTATTGCTAACATAGACTTAGTGTTTGGAGCTGTAGAGCTGTAATTACAGGAACACATTACAATCGATCTCTCTTTCTTAAAAGATTGAAAATGACTTTGTTTCTTCTGCATGGATGTGCGATATTACTGCTTGTAGTAAAGCAGGAAGAAATCCCTCTCAACTGCAGGATAAGAAACATAAACAGAGCGCTTCTGTCTAGAGAGAAGTCTTCTTCTGAGATTTGAATAACAACAAATCACTTTTTTTCCAAGAAAAATACCTTTTATTTCATTATAAATCCACATAATTGTATCTATGAAAGCATAAAATCCCCATTTCGCATGTTGTTGTGTTTTTTTCTCCTTATTGTGGTCATTAGTTTCGTTATATTCAAAGTAAATCATGGGTATCAAACCATCGAAGACTGTAAGGTGTATGTCGCATACAAACACAGACACTGTCAAACGGCAAAGAGGGGCATCGAGGGGGAGGGAGGAGGGGAGGACGGGGGACAGGAAGGGACAGCGCGAGTTCTGCCGGCCATTTTTAAAACCACTTGGTATATTTAACCGTCCCGAGTGCCAGCGTTTAGTGGTAGGAACACTTTTGGTCAAGTTCACCAGCGATGTGTTCACGCACAGCTGCTCTCCAGCGTTAGAGCGTTTTCACCGCTTTCACCGTCACGAGTAGAGACGCTGAATCACTTCCCACTGGTGCTCGTAAAGGCTCCGTCCTTCGGGACACCGATTTTAATTTTTTAATTTTTTTTGTAATATTCCAACACAGAGAGAACCGATCCACAATGGACGCAAACATACCGATTATGTCAACATTTTCTAAGTCATCCACAGCCAGAAGAGTTAGATTGGTAATACTGGAGGATATACAAGTCAGCTGTTCATCAGAGAGAAAAGGGGAGAGACAGAGTGATTAAGAGAAATAGAGCAAGAGAAGGCGGGGCAGAGGGATGAGATGAAAACATATGAGTAAAGTGCCAGAATTGTTCACGGTTTAGTTTCTTGACAGTTTGTCATTATCATAGATGCTTTGAGACAAGACGCTGACAATGTGCTCATATTTTCAATCCAAGGCCCAACATGGAGTTTCTAAGAGGTGTGTTTCCGGAAGTCTGGGTTTCCTCCCAGTGATGTAATAGTGCTGTCATAAGACTGTTGTAATCCTTTGGCATATGACTATATGCTGGGGAAAGAGAAGAGCGGTGCCACCAACCACTGACCACGAGAACATCCAGGGGAAATGTTGTCCACAGAAATCTGTTCTGTACATTCCCAGAAACAACGCGATCACACAAACACCCGTCAGATGATTGTTTACATCCTCGAAGGAAGAAAAAGAGCTTCTGTGAGGGTTTTATCTCGTTCCTCTGATCCAAAGTTTCGAGAACCAGTTAAGCACAGAACACGTGGGCTTCAAAGCCAAGATCCAGACCTGTATCCAACATGTCCATCCCAGCAGCATGGGGTCTTTTGCATATCAGCAGGTGGGCTTTGAATTCTCTGGCTCCAAAGGTCACATCCTGTGTGGGTCTGGTATGTCGTGGCATCAGAGGATAGTGTGTATCAAATTGTCAGGGCTCACAAGGAGGATGTTAACATACAACCCACGAGGCACCTGAAACAGATAAGAGATGGAGAGTGGTTCACAGTCAGTGACTTTTGATCCAAATAAAGAAGCATTAGGTTTGATTTCAGTTTTTGACTTAAGCGTCCTGAGTAAATTTTAAAAAAAGTGACAAATCCACATTCATCATCTCTGATATGTGAATAAAGGGACGAAATTATCTTAAAGTAAGACAGCTGCAACAGGTGATTATTTATCAGTCTTGTTACTCACAGAGCTATATTTTTATTTACATGACCAAACTAACGGGTGTTTTAACTAACCTGGAGGGAGTTTCTTCAGTCACAAGTTTTCTGCTTAATTATTACTGCCTGTCTAAGGAGCTTGGAAGGAAAAGCATCTGGACTTCTTTAAGCTGCTTGAAGACGTTTCACCTCTCATCCGAGAAGCTTCTTCAGTTCTAGGGTCAAATGGTGGAGAGTCCAGATTTAAGCCCTTTGGGAGTGTCCCCCCAAGAGGGACAATGGAGCCCCTAATGATCCTCTATCTAATCACACGAGCCAAGGTGTGAAGACAGGTGTAGGTCACAATCAGTCAAGATTTCGGGTGAGCACATTGGGAAACCTAGCCCCACCCTATCATGTGATATCCTGAGGTCAGAAGGCCCAGGATGTGAGTGGGCGTTAAGGCGTCTGGGAAGGGATCTCAGAACTGGATTATATATGGCAGACAGTTGGTGTCGTAAACCACCGCCTCTGTTCGAAGAAGGTCGTCCACAGTGGACACAGATGGCTCCCACAGGGCTTAAATCTGGGACTCTCCACCATTTGACCTTAGAACTGAAGAAGCTTCTCAGATGAGAGGTGAAACGTCTTCAAGCAGCTTAAAGAAGTCCAGACGCTTTTCTTTCCAAGCTCCGTAGACTACGATGACCTGGATGACTGAGAGCCTTCACAGTCATATTACTGCCTTTGTTTTTGCATTGAGCCAGTGACTCATTCTCCCATTTAAATTTTATTATATTTAATATTTATTGTTTTAAATAATACATCAATAGTACATCTGTACATCTATATACTTTTTGTGTGTGTCTGTATGTTACTAGTCGGTGTAACCACTGCTGATTGTGCTGTTGGCTATCTTGACCAGGTCCCTCATCAGTCTTTAATCTCATGAGTCTTATTTACTGGACTCTCCCTGATATATGCACAAGGTCTCCACAGGTGTCGGGTTTAGAAACACGACTATCTTCACTAATTTGTTACTTATGGACACCTGTAAAAGATCGCTTGTGTCATATTTAAATGAAAAAGACTTATCTTTTATCTGCAGGGTCATGTGATTTGAATGCAAACTGTGAGGCTGTTGTTGGTAGTTTTCAAACCAGTGAGTGAAAAGAAGGCACACAACACAAAGCACCCGAACAGGACACAAACCAAGCCTCCTATATGACAAACTTCACCACTATCCATCCCTAATATTGCTGCTGCCAACATGTCAGCTCACAGATGCGAGAAGAAAACCTCATGCGTATCTTTGAGAGACAGCAGCATCTGACAGAAGAGTGGCATTTGAAACCCATGGATGACAACACGTTGTGTGTATACATGCGATTTACTCTCTTACAAACATAGAGCTCAGTAAAATGTTCCATGAAGAAACAGACTGAATAATTAAACACTGTCCTAACAATTGTACAGTATTATATTTCTGTATTTACGGCTTCTTATGAACACTTAACTGGATTTAACTTTGTGTTTTGCTTCTTGTTTGTCTTTTTGTGGTTTAAGTGAACTTGATTTTCATGAGCTGGCCTCTTGGAGTGGAAGGCTTTATTTTATTTATAGACTGCAGCTTCCTTGAATATGTGCTTGTTCTTTGTTATTGATCCAACACACTTGAGGCATCCCATCTTATGGGGAAAAGAAAAAACATGCACATATCCTCTCCCACCTTGTACAAAAACACCAAAAAACAACCCACGGTGTGTGCTGCGGGGTTTTTTTGTTTTTCAGTACTGATGACTCAGTGACTGCTTGGCCAGTTTCTGAGATTTCAGGTTTTTAGAAAAGCTTTCCTGCATATACTTTGCTATGGAAACGATCCCCTTCTCACCCACAAACTCTTTTCTGCTTATATTTGAAATGCAAATACAGGGCATCCCAGCCCTTAGTATGGCAAAATAAATAAAGCTTTATTTTGCTACACTGAAAAATACTTCCAATCAAGGGAAATGAAGTCGTTCTGCTCTGTGCCAGGAACTGCAGTTCCTCTGCTGGCCACTTGAGGCTGGCAACCAGACTACAAAAAAGTGCTTGCGGTAGTTTCAGTCTTGAAAACAACTGTATTCAATTCAATTCAGTGTTATTATATAGCACCAAATCACAACAACAGTCACCTTGAGGTTCTTTATATGGTAAGAGAAAACCCTCCAATAATACAGAGAAAATGCAACAATCAGATGACTCCCTGTGAGCAAACGTTTGGCAACACTGGGGAAGAAAAACTCAGCTTTAACAGGAAGAAACATCTGCCATCGGCTCAGGGAGGCGGCAGCAATCTGGTTACTTAATTACTTGCATGTCTTTTATCCTGTTTTCCTTCTCTCTCCCCAACCAGTCATGGCAGATGGCCCCGCCCCTCCCTGAGCCTGGTTCTGCCGGAGGTTTCTTCCTGTTAAAAGGGAGTTTTTTCTTCCCACTGTCGCCAAAGTGTTTGCTCATAGGGGGGTCATATGATTGTTGGTTGGGGTTTTTGTCTGTATGGATTAATGTAGGGTCTACCTTACAATATAAAGCGCCTTGAGGTGACTATTGTTGTGATTTGGCGCTGTGTAAATAAAATTTAATTGAGTTGAATTGAATTGAACTTACTGGTTGTAGAGATTGTGTCTATCCTGACTCCAAACTAGGGCCTGACAGCTGAAGGCTCTGCCTCGAATCATACTTGTGAATACTTCAGGAACCACCAGTGAGCCAGCAGTCTGAGGCTGAAGTGTCTATTGGGGTAAATCTTTTTGCTTTTTAAATTTTCAGGTAATATAACTTACTTGATGTCTGATACGGACAGTCCAAGATTTTGTTGCTTTAAATTTGTAAAATAAAATTATACTTTCTTTTTCTTCAATAACTTACAGTTTACCAGCTTATCTAGCCAGCCTTGGCTGATAATGTTGCACTCCAGCATGGTGTCAGAAATATGATAAACTCTGCCTCCAAAAAGCATCATGGTAGTAGCTACTGTACAATCTTAATGGTTAAATTCATGAATCGATACATTAAAAGTGAAAAACCTTTGCATAGTGGCAAGTGAAATGCACCATCTGATAAATTATAAAGCTTGAAGCAAACTGCAGTCTTTTGTGAAAAGACATTGGGTTTAAATATCTTGGTGGCATTACTCAGCTAATGGGACAATATGAAGAATATAAAGAATTATGAAACACTGAATATGAAGATCAGTGCACACTGATTGAGAATGAAGTCGTATGTGATGACATCAATTAAAAACATGTGGCCTCTTGTCAGAAAGTGTTAATAGGATGGATGAGCAGAAAGCAAAGAGAGGAAGAAGAAAAGGAGGAGGGGAGGTGGAGAATGCTTACATAATGAAATAGAAGTCTTACATAATGGAGTGACACCAATCTGCATACTGTGGGGGATCAGGCCATTACATAATGGCCCAATAAAGACGAATAATGCTGTTTACTAAGGCAAGGCGATATTTACAGAGCACTTAGAGGCAGACAGACTCCAGGCCTGCTAATGGCTGCTGACTGCTACATTCTCCCTTCATCTCTTCCTCATTCACTCCATTTTCCCCCTCTCTCTCTATTAAAGCATGCTTGGCATGTTTCCAGCCCTCTCTCCCCTCAAGATGTTCTGACAGAGCATCTCTGGTGGGACGATGAGTGGTTACCCTCCAACCTGTGTGCATACGCGAGTGTGTTTGTGTGTGTGCTTGATCTCTCACCTCTTTCACCTCTTCTCCCTCCAGCGCTGTGAAGCTGAATGTAAGTAAATCTGAAAAACACACAACCAACAAAAAGTAACAACAAGATGGGATCAGAGTTCAGATATCAACCCATCGAGTAAGAAACACAGGGAAGCAGCTGTCAGGTCACGTCTAAAAGAAACCTAATCCACCTACAGGCACCTCTGAAGCTCACAATTTTCCACTTTATCCAGTTGAAGCCTGTTTAACTGATCAGTAAAAAAAATGAATAAGAGATATCGGGGTTTAGGGAACAGTTTGCAGGCGAGTATGAAGCAGTGGGAATGGCCCGCTCCGGGTCAGGGACGAGTTTAAGTATCTCAAGGTCTTGTTCAGGAGTGACAGGAGAAGGGAATGGGAGATCGACAGATGGATTGGTGCTGCGGCTGCAGTGATGCGGACGCTGCACCGGTCTGTTGTGGTGAAGAGAGAGCAGAGTGTAAAAGCGAAGCTCTCAATTTACCGGTCGATCTACGTCCCTACCTTCACCTATGGTCAGCTGTGGGTAGTGACCGAAAGAACGAGATCGCAGATACAAGCGGCGGAAATGAGCTTCATTCGAAGGACGGCTGGACTCGCCCTTAGAGATAGGGTGAGAAGTACGGCCATCCGGGAGGGGTTTAGAGTAGAGCTGCTGCTTCTTGACATCGAAAGGAGGCAGTCAAGGTGGTTCGGGTGTGTCCCACTGGGAGGAGGCCCCCGGGCAGACCCAGGACACGAAGGCGAGATTATATCTCTCACCTTGGGGGAGGTGGCCGGGGAGAGGGAGGTCTGGGCTTCTCTGCTTAGGCTGCTGCCAATGCGACCCGGCCCCAGATAAGCAGAAGAAGCTGGATGGATGGAGCTAATCTTAATTAGCTGCAACACCTTCCATCAGTGGGGCAGTTTGGATTGTACAGCATGATTCCTACCTCAGTGTATATATGCTGACATTTGGCATTACATTTCAACCATATCACACCCGTTTAGTAGCATTTTCTGACCTGCTTTATCATAGCGTTTAGCTGGATAATGAAGTATAACCACCAGCAGGGTGGATGAGGAGGCAGGTGTGGTGGCATCATAAACCCACAGACCGCGAGGCTTGCTCCTCATAAGCCCACTGCATTCTGTCACACAGTTGTGAAATTAACACAAGAGTTACTTGTTACATTTAACACGAAAGGTTTTCTTAAACGTCTTGGATTTGTAACATTCAAATGAAGTGTTTACTGACCAAAAATATTTGAAAGGCCTTCAATGATGCTTTTAAATGACCCATGCATCCTACTTGCAGTTTGACATCCCGACAAAACATTCATGGGGGAGTGGAAAGTAGATGGACTCTCAATTGAAGGCATCATTATTGCTTCCACAAATTCATCAATCCCTGCATCCATAACTCACAACCAACAGAAAAATGATGACTGTGATCATACTAGTTTCCCAGATCGAATAATCAATAGAGTCATTCTTGCTCACACAAGTTTGCCTTCACAGTCCCCCCCCCCCCCACCTTTCCCACATCACTGAGCTCTTATTTTCTCTCCATCTCTCTTTATCCCTCCATCTTCTCTTGTCAATAACTGTCTCGGGGCTCAGTGACTCATCTCCACTTCTCTCTCTGTGTGGTTGGTCGTTTTGCTTTATTTTTCTTTTTTCCTCCTCATCTGTCTCATGGACTAAATATACTAAGTCCATAATCCTCCCTTCTGTCTCTCTCTCTCTCTTTGGGCTGCTCTCTCCTTCACAATATAAACCCACTGTTGACAGCGTCGCTTTCTACTTCCTTGCCACATTTACGCAGGTCTTTTCAGATGGAGATTAACAAATAACGTTTGTTTTATTTTTTGTCAAAGGGTTTATGCAGCTATTGGCAATGTTATGCTGCAAATTATATTTCAAAGGCCTCCCTGTAAAAATAGATATCAGGAAACAGCAGAGCCTCAGTTGGGACTTCACTGCTTTCTCGCACTCACACAATTTTTTCAGTTTAAGCAGCTCTGTATAAAAGGAGTGGAACAAAAAGGGAAATAACTTATCTTTTAACAATTATGGTAAACAAATAATTGTGATTATTATTATTATTATATGGTTTTAAGGAAGCTAATACATCTATTATTTTAAGGAACATCACATTTAAAGAATGACAGCTTTCTAAACTACCTAATTTCATGTGAGGCTTTGCTGTAGAATGACAGATTACACGCTGCTGTCATACCTGAAGCTTCAAATAGTACCTTGGTGTGAAGCACAGGTATAGCACAGGTATGCACATCTAGCTGATAAACCTGACTGATGCCACCGACATGTTTCTTCATTTGGTGTTTCATACTTTATACTTTAAGGGTCTTTGTCTTGAAGTGTTGCACACCTTGAGATGAATGTTGTTGTAATTTGGTACTAAATAAATCTACCTGATCTGACATGTCCATACATGTCAGTATTGTGCTCTAGTGATAAATTCACACAAATTTCATAGTCCGTACTCACAAACCATTTCCAAGTAGAACCCGACCATGCCAGCAATACTCTTCACAACCTCTTTGTCACTTACATTTGCCACCTCCCTGTCATTCACAGCCTTCTAATGTCCTGCAATGTTCATTATATGTCAAGACAAAACCAAGCTGGAATATAATCGAGCCATTGCCATATGAAACAGAAGATGTCTGGTAGCACCAGGACTTCACCAAGTGTTGGCCTCCCATCACCAAGCATAACTGGCCACTGGTTAGTCAGTGATTTGGTCACTTAAGGGACAGAATCTGACATTTCCACCAGATGGATTAACTTTGTGTAACTAGACCAAGGCTGCTCTGAGTAAAAGTCATGACAAAGAAATGTACCTTGCCAAAAACAAGCCAAAAAGAAAAACTCTGTGGGGAGATCACCAACAACATCTTCTAACCAATAACAGAAACTCACCATCAGTGAAACATGGTGGTGGTAGTATCATGCTTCGCAGATGCTTATCTACAAGAGGTACATGAGTCGGCGGGAAGAATCATTAAGCAAAATACAGAGTGAAGAAAACTTAACCCAGAGTGTGATACTTAATCTCTGTACAGCACAGTAGCTAAGTGGTTTAAAGTAGGGCCCTTGCATGTGGAGCAGGCAGGGTTTACTCAAGGTTAATTCTCCTCTCATTGGGTCCGTGAAGAAGGTATGGGTTTACATCTGGTCTGGGTCGTGTGTTTCACAGGTAACTGCTAAAATTTAGTAACAGATCAATAAAGGATATCTACACCTATCTGAGTTTATCACACAGCAGAAAAGAAAACACTGGCACAGCTTTGGGGAAAGTCTCTGCTCGTCCTCGGGTGGCCCCAGGCTTATATCTCACAGAGGATCAGTGGAGAGACCTGAACATGGCAGCTCTGTCTGCTAAGGCAGCTGTTTACCTTGTAGACTTGGTGCTTACAGTAATTACAGAATCATGAATCATAAACACAATAAAGTGTGCAGAATTGGAGTAATTTCTATTGTATACTAGTTTAAGGAGCTTTATTTATGCCGTAAATTGGTAATTGCTTATTGCTTGTGGTGGATGGAGGTGCTTATCCAGTTCCTGTGAACTCCCCGTGATGAACGCTTACTTATAAATGACACAGAATCATGACCGTCTCAGTGGATTCACTCTGAAATCTTTGTGTTCTGCTGCAGCAGCCCTCAGCAGCAGGAGCTGTTTGTGCTGGGAAGCTCCCAGTGTCAGTGTGTGCGAGTGTGAATGCATGAATGTGAATGACAGCATCCTTCTGTTTTCCCTAGATACATGAGGGTAAAAATAAAAGCAGACGAATCGAACTCACTGTGTAGCGTGACCACTAGGTGTCACTAAGACTCTTTGCAGGGTCTGCTGGCCTCAGCGAAAGCTCCACTGCGGCTGAAGTTTAGTCACTGTGCCATCGTGCTGCTCAAGTGCCAGGCTCGGATAATAAAAGCACACTGAATGATGCCCTGGTGCATCGTGGCTTTACACAACACCCTGTGATGATATCTGCCGGTGCCTCTCTGCACTCTCTCTCTCTATTTGAGGTAATTGTGAGATTGGATGGTGGGATTGCATTGGAGAGCCAGCAGGCCTGAATTACTGTGTGCATTTCTGTTCAGTGTGGGCAGTTCTAAAGCTTGGTGTATGTCCACTTTTGTGTAGTGAAAGCTTCATTTCTCTGAAAGGTCAACTTTGCTGAAAGGACATTTTTGTCTCAGCATTTATCTCTCCTTGTCGTCTACATGCAGCGATGCTCCAATGATGGCACTGCATGTAGTCATCCTTCTCTATCCCTGCTATACACTAATCTACAAAGTTTTACATGGCATCTTACCTCAAAGTACACCTGAGCAGCCACAACATTAAACCCACCAGAGAGGTCAGTAGTATTTATGATCTCAGTATGATATCCCACAAAATCTTGAGTTCTGGGATTCAGGTTGATTTATTTTGACAGACATCACTTACCCAAACCTTGACTAAGCATTAGCCTCCTCAAAGCAACCAGCGCCCAACATTACACTACAAATCCTGCTCAGGAAAAGCTTGTAGAAAACAAGATATCGTCCCAGCCTCCAAACTCCCTAGATACCAGTCTGATAGATCCTCTATCATAGACTGGTATGCACAGAAAAGCCCTGAACAGCCCTTAAGAACCCAGAAGACCCAAACAATACATCGCTAATGCCTCACACACCACAGTATAAACACAGAAAACCACAACCATCCTGTGTTTATGCCTCAGCAGGTCAGTGCTGTTAACACAATCGTAGGTAGGTGGTTTATTATTATGGTTGTTTTATTAAAAAGTCTAAAGAAACAAGCTTCAGGGCCAGATTTACCAATCAAGGCAAATTAGTGTGAAGCTGCAATCACAAAAATGCACCGATGGGAGTGGAAAATTCTGTCGGCGATCAACGAACAAAACCCTCATTTACTAACAAAGATGCAGCCATTTCTTTTCAGTACTGACCAGCAATCTGCCTACAGCTGCACAAATTAACAGGTGAAAAAATGAGCAGACCTGAGGGAGTGACTAATGTACTGACAGGAATACAACAGTGCAAGTTCAGGTTTTACATGCGGCTAATTCAAATAAAAGAAAGGCAGCTGAATAAGAATCAGTATGTTTTTGATCAAAGCATCAAATTTTCTGTTAGAAATCTTTGGGGACTCTGTGAAGGCGGCGTGTATGATTCACCAGTGGAGGACTGTGTTGTTACGTCTACTATATAAATCTGAAATATGCTTAATACAACTGACCTGCTCGATGTCTAGAACAGTGTTTCCCAACCACTGTGCTGCAGCACATAGGTGTGCTGTGAGAAATGATCAGGTGTGCCGTGGAAGATTATCTGCTTCCACCTCATTAGGACTCTAAGTGATCGGCGTGAGTAACAGGTAGAACAATTACATTCTCTTCCACTAGAGGGCAGTACAACTAAATGCTTTAAGCACGTGATAGCAATAGATAAATATTTGAAAAGATAAAGTAGTCCGTCTGACCTGAGTCCTGGAGAAAACTACGACCCATTTATCTGACAATTTTGTTTGTTGGTGTGCTGTAAACACTGGTCTAAATGACCAAGAACCATGAGATCCCGAGGCATCCATGTGTTGAGGAAGATGCTGTGCTTGTTCTTTTAACGTAGAAATTTCAAGACTGTATGTAATAGTTGTGATAGAGAGAAGTGAAAAGGAAACTCCTTGACTGTCACTCTGTGACTTACGGAGAAAAGGCATTTTTATTGTGTAATGATCTCTGTGCAGACACGTTAATAAAAGCCTGGAACGGTGCAACCCCATGGCTCGCTGTAAAAACCTGGCTGCCTGCAGGTCCACCTTTGCGTGTGTCTTGTATCAGGATCTCATTCGTCCTTGCTCCCGCCAACGTGCCACTTTAAGTTTGGCTCTGTTTCTTAAAAATAAAAGTAGAATGTACAGAAGTGTAACAGAAACAGACTTTTCTTTTCTGGATGACAAAGAACTGGGGAGGTTTGGTTAAGATGTCTAAATGGTGATTTTATCTGTCAGAAATATATTTCAGTGATCGTTTGCTACCTAATGTTAGCTAGCATACTAACATGAGCAGGCACAGTGAGAGCAGGTTAACTGTTATTCTAAAGATTGTTTAGGAGGCAGGAACTGCGAGGTATTGACAAAGAGATGGTCCTGATATTGTTTGATCAAAACATGACACGTTCATAGTGCCATAAACAGATCTCGAGCACCGCACTGAGCGACCATAGTGTGGATTTCCAGTTTTGTGATCACATTCAGCTTCTGTGCCTCCACTGTGTAGCAGTGAGCGGAAGGTTATTAGTTTGAGTCTAGCCGGACACACCAGACACAAATCCCCTTCAGGGTTTTGTCAGGAAGGGCATCTGCTGTAAAACTCTGCCAGACTGAAAGTGAGTGGTGTCACTTACAACCCAGGAACAGCAAACAGTAGATTTTATAATCAAAATCATCCAATTAACAATAATCTTTTGCTGGACAATAGAAATGGAAATAAATGGTTCCTAATCTGAGGATTGTTCTACACAAAAAGTGAAAAAGCGAATAGAGGTTAGTCCCAAAATTTAAGCCAATCCATCCAGATGATGTTTGTACGAGCGAAAGGGAATCACCTGCAACCTCTGGAAACACTGCTGGGGAGTGATGCAAAATCTGAACTAAACGTTTTCAACAATCTACAGATTCATTGATTGTTGGTAAAGCTTTGTTTGTCCATGTGCATGTTTAACAGGTAAGACACTGATGGCCCTTCAGGGAGCAGTGACTCAGTCTGACCAGCAGAAACCAGCTCAGTTCATTTGGTTTGGAGATGAAGCAGGTGTGTTGAGATTACCTCTGTGTGGTTGCTGTTGTGTAGATGCATGTGGTACATATTGGACCTACAACAAATGGCCTAAGGGTCAGTGGCGAATGCTGAGATTGCTTCCATGAGGGAAAAAAAGAGTGTTTCATCGTGTGTATGGACAAGTGTGTGTGTGTGTGTGCAGAATGTGAGTTTTTAGATGAGAGGTATATTATTGCAGGGAGGATATGATGAATGAAGAGAGAAAAGATAACAGGGACAACAGGAAGGGAGGACAGAGCAAAAGAAGAGGATATTCAGAGGAAGAGGGGGAAGAGATGACAAAGCGTTCCCAAATAAAGGTCACGGTTGCCAGATAAAAGAGGGAGGAAAGAACAACTCATAAGTGTAAAAATAGAGGTTAGAAGAAGTGAGAGAGAAAAGAAGGGAGGCGGAAAAATAAGCACAAGGATGCCTGGACAATAATCATATAAAATCTCAGCCAAAAGCATCTGTTTGTCTTTGATCAGAGGTGCAAAGGTGTAAAGGGTGATGGGGTTTTCACAAAGGATGCAGCGTGTTCTGAGCTCGCCGCCATGCTCACCGATTTTAAAAACTTCAGGGGGCGCTGAGCTGAAATATTCTGCAGAAAAACTCTAACTCTTCTCATAATTAGCATACCTAAGAAGCTTTGCATTGATCTGCAGCTACTGGAAAGAACACATAACAAATCTAAAGTGTGTTTACACACAGCTACCTGACATGTAACCTGGATGCAAAACTGTGCTGTCATTACAAACTGACTGACTGATCTTTCCACACTTACCATCAGCTTCCCTTGTGCCTTCCTGCAGGCTGCATGCCTCATTTCTATTGGCTGTGACAGAGGTCCTGAGCTGTGTGCCGCGTGCTTACTCTCCACAGTGACGAACCATGTTTGAACCACATAATGCATGGGAACAAATGAGTTTCAGGGGGCAGGAGCACCATTGTTACATCCTGTGTGAAATCCCCTTCAGCCCTGCAGTGTTGCATTATGGGTCTGTAGCACTAACGCTGCCAATCTACAGAGTTTCTTTAAGTCTGATTATAGTGTGTCTGTTGGAGTGAGTCAGCCATAAATGAATTTCAGAGGGCAAATTTAAACCATTAAAGCTTCTGACAGCTCAGGTTTAAACACTGAAGAAGACGAGGAGTCGGCTTGTAATTTGGGATATTACGCTGCGTTTCCTTTTATCCATATATGCTCATTCTGTATGGTTTCATCCTGATGTAATCACACTGAATCTGCTAAATTTAACCACCACTGAAGTGTAGCCATGTAAGCAGCATAAAGGAAAGAGAACTACTGATGAGGAAACTAGTATCAATGACCTGAAACAGAGACTACCTGACATTTGAAACACTGCACGAGTTCCACAGTTACGACAGAACTGCTGCTCTTTCTACTGAACAAGAAGACTTCTAATAAGCCGGGAAAAAAAGAGAAAGTTTGAAGCCAAATCTTGAAAGCAGAAGTGTCTGTCTCCTGAGCACCAATAGGGAGAGGGACATGACGGCTGAAGGCTCTGTCTCCCGTTCTACTTTCCCACACTCACTCAGGAAATCACAAGGAAGCCTCCACTTGGCAAGACGGTGACCCATGTCTGAAGCATTAACATACTGGAGTCAAGGACACTGTGAGCCTCAGAGCGAACGTTACTGGTTTTTAGAACAAAAACAAAAAACAAGGATCACGACGAACCTCGGTCTCCAAGAAAGGACTTAACAAGTAGATCATCACAACCAACACCAAAGGAAATCATTATGAACTTCTGCGATGCCGGTGGTTTTATTTAATGGTCTGCAGTAAGTAAAACCAACCAACATGAAACCGCTGCATGCATGCTACATTTAATATTAAAGGGAATGGGGGCAAAGACCTCAAGAATGGAAACGAGACAACACGTTAAACAGACAGAAGAGGTAATCTCCGGTTTGTTCCAGTAATTTTCTTTATGAAATATTATCAGAGAGAGACAGAAATATAAGGGTCTCAGACCACAGTGGGCACGTGAACCACAGGCACCGACTTCTTCTGCCTTTTTGGTCTAACAGCGAATGAAGATGCCCACCCCTGAGTGTTAGTGTCATGCTCCATCCCTTGAACTACACACGACCAATCTTTCAATTCATACAGAGATGAAAAGAAAAGAAATAGCTAATAAATTGTGTGAAGAGGAGAGAATCCCTGAGAGCTTTGAAGGATACGTCGAGATAGGGCATACATCTCAATTTGGGAGTGAAATTGGTAGCAGAAATATCACAAGATAAAGAGAAAAGCTATAGTGAAGGATAGCGCGCAAACAGAACGACCTTGATCTCAGAAATGAAAGGAGCAGAAAAGAGATAGGAAGCATCAAAACAAAACAACTCATTAAAATCAGACAAATAACGATAGAGCAGAGAGAGGAGGGACACGGAGGAGGAGACAAAACTGTTTGCATTGGGAGGGAGAGGCAACAGGAACTGAAAGACACAATGTGTTAGTCCGAGGTGCAGAGACAGCGAGTAATAAAGCTTCAAACAGTTTCTTTTCACAGTCAAATAAAAGGCAAAAAGAGCTTCAGTCAGAATGCTTCTCAAAAAGAAGAAATCAACATCAGCTGAGGTTACAGGATCACCTCTGCGCAATAATGAAGGATGGTAGTAGTGAGTGAGAATGTATTTAAAGGTAACTTTTGTTTAAAGTCTTCCTAAATTAACTAATAAAAGAAATAACTGCTAAGAACTTATGTTAAAAAAATACACACATTTTTCTGTGTTAGCTTAATAAACATTTGAACACTCTATGTTTGCTGAATACGTAGGCAGCATGATGGTGCAGAGTTTAGCACTGCTGCCTCACACAAAGAAGCCTTTGTGGAGGATTTGTTGTCCCTGTGCTTGGTGGCTTTTCCCCCTGACTGCTTCAGTTCCCTCCCACAGTCCAGAGGCATGAATGTTTAGTGAACTGTTTGCTGAGCCGGCTGTAGGTGAAGCTCTAGGTGGTCAGATCAGAAGCGCTAAAGGTTACTGTTGCATTAATGTACATAATTGCCACCAGAGGTACACAGCTGGCCTCTATGAGTTTCAGAATAAAGGGTGCAAATACCCGCCCACTGTCGACAGTCAGCCTTAGAAATTATTGACTTCGTTACAAGTGGTTGTACCTGTACAGGTAAAATAAGGTGCACTGTGATTGTAAAGGTCGCAACAGTTTCTGAATGTTTATTTAGAGCAACATGTTCTGAGAAGTGAAGCTGAAGTGATTGCATGAGCCATGTCAGTCAGCTGTGAGGATAACCTGTTGCTCGTCTAAGAACACGCAGGAGGTCATTAAAAATAATAACATAAAAACGTTAAAATACTTCAGGCACCAGCAGCTGCGCTCTCCTCCACTACCTCAGCTACCTCCTCTCCTGTAGTATTAGATCACATTCTCCTTCCTAAGGAGTCATTACTAATTAACTCTGAATTGAAGAGATTAGCTCATTCTGGAGAAAAATAATCCCCAATTATTTACTCGGGGCTTAAAGCATGCAACATTTCTGAGTATTAAAAATTCAAATTATTTAATGTCATTTTGATGAATTCATCAACCCTGGACTTTAGCTTGTATGCGTCTGAGCAAAATTTCTGCTCATCTTCAGTTTTTTGCACATTCAAAACTAAAAGCAGTTCAGCTATGGCTCTGACATGATTTTGCTAATGTTTCTCCCAAACATAGAAAAGAATGACAAAAAAGGATTGAAAAAGAAAAAAAAGACCTTTTAAATGGACTAATCTAGTGGTGTGCATCACCTGGTCACGTCTTTTTACTTTGTTAAGCCTTATGAATGAGCCAGTGTAGCCAATGCATCAGTGAGATGCTCACGCTCTAATAAGCAGGCTGATAGCAGTCACACAGTGTAATTGTTATAACACTCAAGAAAATATAAAAAAAAAGTCACAACACCGATATCATATGAAGTTAGTTGAAGTGCTAAAACTTTGTGCAGGTCTGCAGCACCATCGTCCAACTGCAACACCCCACTGCGCCGGCGCTCTTGTGCGTATTTCATCCATATGAGTGACTGCTCATTAAAGTGCATTTTTTATTGGAAGAGCTCGGTGTTCAGTCATGCAAGCTAAATGAACTTTGTTCGCAAGGTTTATTAAAGCAACTTACAGCCTGTCCTCTCCATCACTTTCTCTCTCAGCGCCCGCCTGCCTTACATTTCAATTTCAAACAAACTTCAAATGAAACTCTCTCTTCCCTCATCTCCCTGGCAGCACCATATTTAACTGAATTCTTTTCATACCGGGGCAGCAAAAACCATGCGTTGAGCTCCTTGCTATAAGCGTGCATGCACCTGTCCCACCAGCTGTCCTGATGTCAAAGATATAGAGTTTGCACCAGAGAAATGCTTTGCAACAGAGCGGCTAACAAAGGCAGGTGAACTGGACCGAGATATATTTTCTTTGGTTAAGACATGGTGACCACACAGCCAAAGATGTAAAAAGGTACAGTGGTTAGCACAGCGGAAGCTTCTCTATGTGCAGTCTATGTGTTCCTGCTGGGGTTCCTGTTTGTTCAGTGTTGGGTTATTGGGTGATTGGTTAGTCTAGACTGGCTGTCAGGTGTGACTGTGAATGGTTGTCTGCTCTCTGACCTGTCTGGGATCACCTCACCTCTTACCCTATGGAAGCTATGATTGGCTCCACTCCGCCTATGACCTTAAATTGGCTAATCAAGAAGGATAAGAGCTGGAAGGAAAAAAACATGCTGAAATAGATGCTGAAAGGCCGAGTGCCAGTGAAGTTAATGTTAGCACTGATGATTCTCAGGATCCTCAGATAACACTAGCATGATTAAGGATTTGTAAAACCTTCAGAGCTGAGTCTCTGACAGAGGACAGAGGAAGAACAGAGCAGACAGCAGCCTAATAAGTTACAATTTAATTACAGTTAAAAGAAAAAAAAACACAATCTGAGGTAAGTGCGATGTAAGACTGCTTATTAAACTCACAAACACAAATACACAATACACAAAGTACAGAAACTGCCTAAATGGGAGTTATTATTGGCTGGAGTAACAACAAGCTATTTGGTTCTGTTTGCCTGATTCAGTTAAATAGAACCAAGTCATGTTAACTCATTATCTGAATATGTGCAGTGTGTAAGAAATCAAATGTATGTTTAGACTGAATGTCAGATGTTAAATGAGCAGAAACTTTCACAGGTTGATTTGTCTAATGCTCTTTTGTATGTGACTAATTCAAATACTCACCAATGACAGGAGCTGCTCCTCGGCTTAAAGTGGAGCTTGGCTCCAGGCACCAGCAACAAATTAAAAAAGAGGGGGAGGGAGGTGGAGTATTGGTTTGGGCTTAGAGATTGGTGGGTTGTGGGTTGGACTGTTTCTTGTGTGTTATTGGGAAATGTCATCGTCATGGGCGGGATTTAAGTCCACTACAGTCGTCCCTCGAAGAGAAGCTCCTCCCATCCCATCTGTCGACGATGACGGTTGGGAGTTTCTATTAATGCCTCCACCTGGAAAAAAGATGGAGTCAGATTCCTGAATGACTAAATGTGGCGTCACCTCGCTTTTCTCAGCATCTTACCTTGCCCTGCAGAGGAGGACGATGGAGGCAGAGCAAGGATGTTGGCTCCACCTCCTCCTCCTCCATTGGTCTGGGAACAGACGTTGGCGTGGCGTGCGGCAGCTTTCTGCTTGTAGTGGTTACTGTGCAGCTTGTACTTCATCAGGAGAATGAAGATGAAGACGAGGACAGAGGCCACGATGATCCCCCCAATGATGATGATCATGGTACCACCCAGGAACTAGAGGAAGAGAGCAAAAATCATGAGCACTCTTAAAATATCTAAGAGCAAGAGGGTGATCCATGATCACACATTAAAGAGATGAACTACATTAAAGGTGGAATCACAAAAGAAGCAAAAAAGAAATAAAGAACGAAAAGCTGAGGTGTCAAAAAGCAGGAAAAGCAACAAGCTAAGCAACTTCCTCCAGCTAAAATTACATATTTATCGGTACTTTTCTAATGTACTGCAATCAAAGCAAAACTCTGTTAACACTTACACTGGATGCAGAAAAATAAGGTGAAGGACGATATGAAAAAAACAAAACAAAAAATGTAATTAGAAAAAGAAAACAGCAAAATAAAAAAATAACTCAATTAAATGTAATAAATTAAACAAAAATCAAATACAGTTCAGTAATTAAAGAGATCTGTATGTCTTTTATTGTATTTTTTTTTGCCCTCTGCAATAATGATCTCATCATTTATTCATTTATACGGTATTAAGATTTATTACCTAACATTCAAACCAAACCAAGGACATAACAAAAACATTTTTCAAAGGCGTATGTTGGATTTTTCTGAGAACTCAGAACTAATAGTTAAAAGAAGCTATCAATATTCCCCGTCCTCTGATAGCCAATTTAAAAAGGACAGAACAGGAGGAAACTGAACCGATTACTCTTTCTTTCTTTTTAAAAAAAATATGTTTATTAAGATTTTCTGATATATAACGAAAAAAAAAAGAACACAAACAGACAAAGCAACAACAAGGGCAAGAACACACAAACGAGGCAAAAGATTACACTGCAACAACAAAAATATTACTTCAACGCTGACAATAAAACAAGTCGAACGCTTGGGTGGCAGACTACCGATCAGAGAGAACTTTATGCTTTGATCTAAAACAGGTTGCCACACATCAAAGAACTCACGAAGTTTGTCCTAATGTATACCTAATCCTCTCCGTGTGCAATAAAGCAGTCAGTTCTGCTAACCACATTTTGAATTGAGGCAGTGTCAGACAGACCAGAGGGTCAAAATAATTTTCTTAGCAACTACCATTCTGAACAAAACGGTAGTTTGTGCAGCAGGGCTGAGGCGTAGGAGGGAAGAGGAAGATCCAAACAATGCAGTTATTGGGTCCGACTCTAATGTGCAATTGTACATATCAGAGAAACATTTAAAGATATCCAGCCAGTAATTGTACAATTTGGGACACGTCCAAAAAAAATGAGTAAAAGAGCCTTCTCCAAGTTTACAACGATCACATATAGGACTAATAGAAGGAAAAATCCTCGACTCTTATTTTCACTAATTCTAGAGGGTGACGAAAAGATGACTAAAATGAGTGATGGTACTCTCTCGTGAGTATGCACTGGCCGAAACGACAGAGTATACGGACCGAGAACGCGAGTGCGCATCTCGTTTGAGAATTGAAAAACATCTGAGTTTCGGACGAAATGCATTCTGGGATATTTAGCTGTACCAAGTCCACACAAGTCACCACCGATGCATGCTCGATAAAGCGGGCGGAGCGAGAACACATCCGGGACTTTTTCGGCGTTCTCGGTTTGATGCGTACTTCAAATTGGAACAGTACTTGGTCTCCGACTGATGACGTATCACGAGTAACCATGTCACGCATATTGAGAAACGGCAGACCTCTTCCTCAAAAACATCGGTGGCCGATTTTATTTTATTTTTTAAATTAAAAGTAAGCTTACTGCTGATTTTGAACCATGTCACAGGTCTTTTGGTGTCATTTTACATCATCAAATTCATAATTTATCAGCTGGAAAAAACGATCCTTTATGAAGAAAAAGATCTGATATCATCTACAACATGACGGTACGTTACTGAAGTTCCTTTAGCTTGCCAATGATTGTGACACATCTGCAAGCTACACTGCAACCCATCCTGACCCCTGTTGCTCCTTTCACATTGTCTGACGTATCCAGTTCCATGTTCTGTTGTTATTGGTGTCTTCATTTCTCTGTATTGGGGATCTTGCTGCTGCTGCTTTCCAGAAACAGATCCATAAAACAAATAATAATGTACTCCAATACAGAATTCCTTGACATGTTGCAGACAAACTTGAAATGAGCTCCACATAAAAACAACAACTACAGTGGTCCTCACTGAATTTCTCAATAATTTACAACATGCATGTTCATCATTTATCACTGATCAGTGAGACAGTGCTCTGAAGCAGACAACTCATCAACTACATATACGATTCAGCAGAAGTCTGATCAGTTATCAACCGCAGTAACAGCTGATCAGACACCTGCACACTAACCTGGTCTCGTATAGAGTGGCAGCGTCCGTATTCTGACTCCGTTGTGAAGGACACACAGCCCACCAGCTTAGTGCCTGTCAGGGCAGTGATGCCATCATCGTACACGGCCAAAACACACAGCTCGTAATCCCGCGATGATGCCAGATCACTCAGCTGGAAGTATTTGTGGTTAGCTGGGATCATCCTGAAAGACAGAAAGACATTTTAATTGGTTTTGCCCTGCCTTTGGTGTAAAGAGAGAAAAGATCACAATATTTCTTGTAGCATTTTTAGACTTTTCCTTTGAAATGTTTACCCAGAGTTAGCTTCAAAAGTCAAGGGCCTGGTGTCAGTTAATAGCTCGAAAGATGAAGCAAGAAACTCAGGATTATCACGCTAATTTGAATATTCACAGAAAAGACACCACAGTAAACACCGCTGAGGTCAGTTTAAACACCAAAGGCATCAAAATATTTCTTTCACTTTTCATTATGACTGATATCCAAACAACCATCCTGAAACTATGAACTGAGTTCTGATACAAATCCTTTCATTACCACAAAATATTCAAGGTCCACATGCACAAGTTTCCCAATAAACCTTGGCAGAACTTATTGTATATTACAAAAATATGTTCACTGTAAACGAGTGGAAAACGACGCAACCTTCCTCACACGGGCAGCCTCACTACCCTCATGCTACATTTGCGCTCCAGTGGAAGTTGAGCCTAAACTTTGGTAAGCATAAAGTCATGAACCTTTATTATCTTTAGTGCAGCTCTCCTGAAAGAAAAGCCTGCACAGTCCAGAGCTTTTTAAAAACCTTCAGGGTAAAAAACAAAAAGAAATGAAATTGGAACATTTTCCTGTCAAAGCTTAGTTAATATCTTTTTTCCTATGTAATCTGTGCCAAATTTATTATTTATTATAATAAACTTAAATAAAACAGAGTGTACAAAGTAGTTTAACAGAAAAGCAAAGAGCAGAATGCACACAAAGTAAAATAACAGCCACAAAGCCACGAGAGGTGAGAAGCAGAACTTTAAAATGAATTCTAAAAACATCCACAGAGCCAATGATCAGAGGCCGGGACTGAGTTGATGTGACGCTAAATCAAATAAGGAGCTGAGCTGCTGCTTTATGAACTATTTTGAGGTAAAAATGAATTATCCTGTAACCTCAGTAGTCATGCCTTGAGAAAATGAATGCATGAATGACCTTTTCCAGGTCTGATTCTATGAGTTTAATTCTAGAGACGAATCTTATTTAGAAGATACAAAGCTGGATAACCTTTTTGAAATGTATTTTAAAGCAGGCGATTGGTTCAGCATTTCCAATGAATGCTGTATTAGGCTGTAATGGTGGAGAAAGCTGAGAGTTAAGGTCGAGCTGGTTCTTTATTGCAGTTCGACTCGGAAGAATTCAGAAATCCAGAATGATCCCGGACACAAGAAACTTTTGCTTCCTCAGAAAGGCGTCTACACTCGGCATCAGTGAGTAGAGATCATTCGAGCTCAGAGTAGAGCTGTGAGTCTTTCACATCAAAAACTACAGCTGAGGTGGTTCAGATATCTGAACAGTTTGCCTTCTGGATACTTTATTGGTGAGTTGTTTCAGGCATGTCAAACTTGGAAGAAATTCTGGGGCAGACTCGGGACAGACTGGATAATGTCTTTTGGCTGGCTTAGACGTACCTCAGTATCTGAGTGTGATGAGCTGGCTCGAGAGTTGGAAGTCTGGGCATCTCTGCTTAGACTGAGGTCCTTGTGACTCAGACCCAGAGTCAGAAAATAGATGGACAGATTGATGTTTCAAAGGTAAGAGCTAGATCACAGATAATCATTTATCTATGATAAAAAAAACCATCTCATCTGTAGACACAAACATATAAATTAAGCATTATACTGCTACTGTGGATTGCCATTACTGAAGGCCGTCAGGCAGTGGCAGTCCATTCTTAGTACAACACCACCGTGAACTAAAAATATATGAGCACACTATTTATTAATTTTGAGACATTTTAAGTGCTGATGCTACTCTGCTATATTTGGTGGACTGTTGTAATTTATTATTATCTTATTGTTCCAAAAGTTTCCTGAAAAAAAAAAGAAAGAGATCACATTCCCCCTATATTAGCTTCTCTTCGGTGGCTCTTTGTTAAATCCAGAATTTAATTTAAAATCCTTCTCCTTGCACACGAAGTCTTGAATAATAAGGCCCCATCATATCGTAAAGACCTCATAGTACCATATTATCCCAATCGAGCACTTCACTCTGAGATTGCTGGCTTACTTGTGTTTCTGGAGTTTCTAAAAGTAGGTTATGAGGCAGAGATTTCAGCTATCTGAGCCCCCTCCCTCTCCAGCTCTGAGTTTGGATTCAGGACACACACACCTCTTTAGTTTTCAAATGAGATTTGAAATTACCATTTCCTGATAAAGCTTATAGTTAGCACTGGATCAGGTGATCCTAATGTAGGTCAGCAATGCTGCTGTAGGCTCAGGCTGCTGGAGGATCCTCTGATGCACTGAGCATTTCGACTCCTCTCACCTCTTTTCACTCTTCTCTCTTCCATAGTCTGTGCTTTTTCCTTCCTCCCCATGCTCTCCTTTGCTTTGTCCCTCACGAACACACTGGTTGTTCCATATACTCTTGACAATACCCCCTGCTGAGGTGCGTCAGCTCTATATGTTTCCTGTAACATATTCTGTCATGCGGGTGTCCTTACAGCTTCTTACAGCTTCTGGTTGGAAAGCTCAACACTGAAATAAGCACAGTGATGACATCGCAGTTCTTTGCTGTCTAATCAACACTTGCTGGTTCTCATAAACACGTCATTGATACGGATCGCAGCATTTCTGGGTGTAATGATTTCTGTTCCTGATTTGTTGAAGAGAATGAGAAGTAGAAGTCTAACACAATGTTCATGTTTTCCAATAATACAAAAACCTAAAACTGAAAATTGAAGTAGAGTGAATATACACACAGAGGAAAGACAGACAGTGCACAAGAGGAGAGGGATGTTGCTTTTTCAATTGTCAACTTGAAAATCAAAGGGTACAAAGGAGAACGAGATTAAAGACATAGGAGAGGTGAGGAAGACGGTGGGGAAGAGAGGAAAGAAGACAATAGGAAACAAACAGAGAGGAAGACACTGAACAGAAGTCATGAGAGAGGAGACGAGAGAAGGAGAAGGGGCTGAGGGGGTGAAATTAAAGAAATGTCACAATGGAGGACGCAGAGACCCAACACAAAGAAAAAAATGTAGAAAAAAGATACTTTCATGTAGAAATATGAACAGAAGAAGGTCTAGAAATGATAAACAACTTTACATTCTTCAGTCAAATTTAAGGGTTAAGTTCATTTACAACTTACTTAGAATTAGACAAGAAACAGCTGAAAAGCACACAGGAGCATAGTGACATTTATTCAAAGGTACTCCATTTTGAAGGTTAATTGAAAAGTTTACATTACATTCAGAGGGATATACTTGGTGTTGCTATCAAAAGAGGATCAGTAATTTCCTGGATTAGTGATGTCTTTCCAACAAAATCTCTTCTAAAGAAAAGACTTTTTTACCAATACTGGACGACTGTTTTGTGAGTGAAGCAGCTGCTGAACTACAAATAGCAGAGCTAGTTGTGGAAATACTAATGTCAGCTGAAATGACTTGAACACTAAAGTTTTTTGGAGACAGGTTCTGTTCAAATATTCAGAGATTGGACTTTTATAAGGAGGTAACTCCTGAAAATGGCAGCCAATACAGAACTGCCTAAAACAACATTCATTTTAATGACCAGCAGGGGGCGATAGCAGTGGTTAAAAAAGTGAAAGTGAAACTGTAGGAAAATGATGGTGTCATTGCAGTCAAATAAGGAAATGCAGCAGTGTATGTTTTATATCTTACCATTACTAGCCTATGATTGTGGACCATAAATCATAGGCTTTGTACTCAAGGTACAAAAAATAGGGAGGAGACTATTTAAATCAAGTGTGCAAACTTGTTTTACTGGTCTAATTGTACTAATGTTTGCAACACACAGTTTACTGCTAACTGAGTTTAAATTTAACACAAAAAAAGCAGTGCATTGATTTGGTGGCAACTTCTGACACTGACTTTGGATCCTGTCCTGAAAACGATCAGATCCTGGATAGACATCAGGTTCTATTCCAATCAGTGCTTTATTGTTAACAAACCTGCTTTTTTTCTTGTTAAAGTTTTTTTTCTTTCTTTTTTAACAGTCACTCAACCTTTAATTTCAGCACCATGGACAGTGCACAGTTTTCACAGTGACCTCAGCTAACACGAATGTTTTTAGTGGTGAACTTACACAGATTCAACTGCATGCACTTTCACAACACACACACACACACACACACACACACACACACACACACACACACACACACACTCGTTTTCATATCTTAGTGAGAACATCCAATTGACATAACGCTTTCCCCAGTGTAGGGACTAACACGTTATTAAGTAACGCGTTACAGTAACTACGTTATTATTGTGGTAACGAGCACGGCAACTAGTTATTATGCCAAAACCAGGAACAGCGTTACTCGTTACTGGGATTTAGATAAGCTCGTTACTCGTTACTGCGTGTGGTGGATATCGCGGAGCTTCCACAGATTCAGTAACATTAACAAGTGGTGGAGGCCAGCAGGTGGATGAGGGAAGGGGAGGCAGGAGGAGCAGAGACCCGAGGCGGCCGCCGGTGTCAGGTGAACTGAACTTCAGGTAAGAAGTTATGACCTGCAGTCTATCTGGGTCAGATATAAACCAAGTTTAGGTGTAGTTTATTTTCGTTGTGCTGACTTTTTCGTACTGCGTGCTAGCTAGCATGATGGAGTTTCTATACAGCTGGGTGGGTGCTATGATGTTACTGATGTTCAACTTTATTTTGTTCATGAGGTTAGTTAGTAGAGTTGCCAACTGTCCCCTAAAAAACAGAATCGTCTCGTATTCAGAGAAAATATTACGCGTTTCGTATTGAGGTGAAAAGGAATACAATTTGTCCCGGACTTCAGCTACAATGGAAAAGACACAAAGCTGGAGTTTTTCTGTCGTTACACTGCTCACCTGCCTCTTCTTCTCTCATTCTCTCCCCCTCCCTCTCCTGTTTCTACTTCAATCACGAAACTGATCAATGATCAGCTGATCGGCTTTTCTCTCTTGTTTATTTATCGCCCACTTTGCGCCAGAAAGAAGAAACCAGCGGATGTCGCGTTAAACAACAGCAGCACGTTTAAGCTTGATCAGCTGTTGTTAGAATTTATTTAATATTAATTTCTAGTATCAGCTGATGTTTGCTGGAGCCACAGCTGTAAAGCTGCTGGTCATGATGGTTTGGATATGTGGTGAGAGGGAAACATGCAGATGAAACCAGGAGATGTCCTTACTGAATCATCAGAGCTGAACAGGTGATGTAGAAACAGGTTTACCTTTTAGGTGACATGAATGACTTGAAGGGAAGTTATGAACTGTTTCTGAGAGACAAATAACACCAAGATCCTTTTTTATGTAGCTGACAGCTGGTAACTGTGCAGGGGCGGATCTAGCAAAGTTTTGCCAGGTGGGCCAGGTAGGGCATTAACAGGGAAAGGGGGGCACAAAGATAGACTTTTCTTTCTTACTCTCATATAAAATATTTAGCTTTTAAAAAATAATTATCTGAGTCTTACAACAAACAATTGATAGATTGATACATATATACCATCAGAACAGTGTACATCACTGTCACAACAGTGTTTGTTTTCATTCAAAGGCTTTATGATTTTTCCTATAATGGTGAGGCGGTCTCTAGTCAAATTCCCGGATTTTTTTTTTTTGTCCCAGTCCAGCTCTGGATGCAGCTCATCTGCAGTCTGGTGTTACCTACATCTTCCTATTCAGAAGGCAGAATTTTCAAGTTCTGAGTACAATCAAAAGCACCACGACTGCAGTTTTTGTGTTGGATGTAAAAAGCGCACATGACGCTGTGACGTACGCTAGAATCATGGCGGTGGTCAACGACGGTCCAGGCGTGGGATTTCTCTCGTGGAAATGTGCACATTATTTTTTCCTTTCTATTGGTAGGTGGCACAGTGCACTTGTGGCAAATAAGCAAGCTAGAAGACTGGCAGTCTGGCTGGGTATCCAGTTACAGAAGCAACACATTAACAAGAGAATTCTGAGTAAAACCAAAGTTACTTTCCCTAGTAACTAGTTACTTTGAAAGTAACGAGTAACTTGAAGTAACCGAGTTACTTTTGATAGAAGTAACTAGTAATGTAACTAAGTTACTAATTTAAAGTAACTTACCCAACACTGGCTTTCTCTAGCCGCTTACCTTAACACTAACCATCAAAAACGAATGCCTAATCCTAACCATAACATAATTGTAACCCAGACACTAAAACCACATTTTGAGCCTTACAAACTCGTGGGAACGGGCATTTTGTCCCCATAAGTGACTGTTTGTCCCCACAAGTATAGTAGCCGATTTTCTGTCCTCACAAAGATGTCTAAACATGCACACACACACACACACACACACACACACACACACACACACACACACACACACACACACACACACACATGCGCGCGCGCGCGCGACTCCTCCATGAAATCTGTGACTCCAGCATAGAAAAGTTGTGGTGGTACTGTTATCACCACTAGCCGCAGAGTATAGAAAATAAACCTTTGTCAATCAATAATTTCCGCTGTGTTTTATCCCTCGAAGGAATGCAACTTCTCTTAATACAGGAATGCTAAAGAATACAATCTTAAAATACTGTTGCACGGTTTAGAGTCCTGCATTGGAGCCTGTCAATTACTGAAGCCTGTTTCTATTATAATAACTCTGTCTGCCAGACTACCACCTTGGACCTACATTTAACGTACACGCATATGACTGTGACTTAGAGAAAACTAAAAGATGAATATCATCTTTTAGTCTATGACCCTGCTATAAATGTGGGGCTTTTGGCAAATTGGACATGTTATATTAAAATGAACTGTTTGCACCTGTGTTTAGAAAACAGCACAACTTTTGTAAATCACATACAAATCTAAACACACCTATCTGTGCTATTTGGAGATTGTGCTCACACACTAGTCTGTTGTGTTACTTGACAGTTTTTTCCATAGCATCCAAACCAGTGAGAAAAACCAGTCTGTTGTGATTCCCAGGGTCAAAAATGCTACACCTCTCACCGACACGCTCAGTGTGTCCTTTGGCATTAGCGCTGTGACACACCAGAGGCTATGGCTACTTTGACAGAGGTCTGTCATTCCCATCTTGTCACGTATGAAGACTTAGGACCTCTTGGCAACACTTTGGATGCACAGGGTAAGCTGTTTTGTGAATACTTTAAGACAAATCACAGTCAGTTCCTGAATGTAACCAAATAGTTTGGGCTTCTAAATCTAACCAAACAACAAGTTAAAAGGAAACAAAAAAGTGAAACAAAGCATTTCCCTTTTTTGAATTATGAATTTATTTGCTCGTCACAGGAGAACCATTATCTTTCAGCGCACACTGCATCCGTGGGAGACCTTGTGAGTATCTCTGCAACACCAGCAGCATCTGTCAGAATTGCAGAATGAGACGCGCTGGGATGAGAACAACTTTTAAAAACACTTTTAACAGCAGTGACAGCTGCAGCTTCGATGTCCACAGCGTAACATGAAGACAAAAAATGCTTTCCAAAAACCAGCTACAGACAAGAAATTGCAGCAGTGTTTCCATAGAGCTGGGAAACATGGTGATACAAAAGTCTGTAAAGAAAAAGCAGTAAAGAATTTCAAATGTTTGCCACCCTAAGGCGATGGCCTGTTCTGGTATCAATGTGAGTACATTTGAGTACATTTAGTGATGAAGGAAAAAAAATAAAGTATTCCTGCTGCAGAGAGACTGTGAGATGCTATTGGTGGAATGGTGACTGAGAGAAACATAAGAGCTGTAAATGGGCCACCTTCTGAAGCACTCAGATTACTGCAAACACTAGACAAAAAGATTTGCACACACACACACACACACACACACACACACACACACACACACACACACACACACACACACACACACACACACACACACACACACACACACACGTAAGAATGCAGACAGACTTACGGACAAGGATGGAAGAATACAGAAAGAGGTGTGTTATAATTATAGACGGTGAAATGAACCAAAAACACTCGGTGCAGTGTTACAGCTTTTAAGATTTTCAATATTCTTTGTTCCATAAAACCTGACCCTCTCTTGATAAGCATCAGCAAATAATCCAGCAATATTCACCAATTTTCATCAAACAACCTCAGATAAGGCCACTTTGTAGAATTAATGGTGACAATTCTCAGTTGCAGACAACACTGTGGCTGCTGTCACATTCTTTGCATCACCTCATCAACTAGGGACAGGTTTGAGGCCCTATTTACCGCAGAGGGGACGTCATCATTGGTGCTTTGGCTCATCCACTATGGTCTGAGGTAATCACTGGAATATTGTGTTACCTAAAGGATACATTTATCTAATCTGTTTATTTAGACATTATTCTTATGTGTGATTAGAAATAAGATAAATGATTAATCCCTGACTCACTGCTATCAACTACAGCTGATTAATCCCTGTAAGATTAGTATTTTACAGGGATTAATATGAACTGGATGTCTATGACTACACATAATGATGATTATATGTATTAACCAACTGTACAAAAACAACAAATGTTATAAAATTCTACCATTTTGTCCAAAATAAACCAGCTTCCTGTCCTCTATAGGAATCATGAGCTGTAGAATTCCTCACTATGAAAACAATATCCAGCTTTATCGTTTTAGAGAGCAGAGCTAAAGTGAAAGTAAAACTTTGAAAGGTTCATGCAGCTTTGAAGTTTTGGACTTGCACAGCCAGCTGTAGCAGTAATAATTATGATTATGGCCACGCCAACAGAATGAAAGAGCCAAAGCTTGTGTTTTCATTTGTGCCAGTAGCTGTGCTCAGTCCTCTGTCGCCCCCGCAAGTGTGTGTGCTCTCCTGTAGATGCCTTTGCCTGTGTGTTCCTGCGGGTCTGCCTGTGTGGCGTATATATTATTCAGGTGTCAGGTGGCGCTGGGCAGTTCCTATTTATCAACACTGGAGCAGAGGTGACGAGACAAGGAGTGGAATTATAAAGCCTGTCCCGACCCTGTGGGCATTGTGAGTGTACTTTTGTGTCCGAGTGTGCCTGCGTGTGTGTTTCAGAGAGAAGATACAAAGGAAATGATACACTATGTGGCCATTTGTGTGTGTGTTCAACAGAGGCAGCTGGTCTATTATAGAGGTCTGGTCTATAAGTGCTGCGGCGTTCGGGGTCAGACTCATGGTTAAATGAGCGCCTGAGGCGCTCTCTCAGAAAGAATAAATGTACAGCTACTATTAGCGCCTGTGGCCGGGTTATTGTGAGGTGAAGTCAAGGTTTGACCCGGAGCTTCAATAGAGCCAGAAATGAAATTTAGACAGCAATGGTGTCAAGGTTGGCAGTTCCATTCCCAGTGTGGCTCAGAGGATTGAGGAGGCCACGTCTGCAGCTGAAAAACATTGAATAAATGAGAAAGAAATAAGGCTGTCTTAATAACCTCCATCCATGAGATAATGCACATGTCATTTTGGGAAAACTTTCATTTTCATAACTTGTATTTCATGTTAATGAATGAATAATGCATAGTTTATTTATCTGAACTTCTCTACTATAAGCAGGTGCCAATAACTCTTCAGTCTCAACACGTCAGCTAATTTAAAAAAAAACCTACCAAACAAACAACTTTCTGTTTGGTAGAATTTGTAAAGCAATATTTCATGAATTCCCACAGGACAGATATGACCAATGACCAGCAGACTCTTTGCAGAACTGGAAACCTTCTCTTGATGAACATTATCGAACATTTTGCAACTCAAGAACTTCCTTATAGACAGTGAGCAGAGCATCTCTCCGGACACTCTGACCTGTGCTACTACAGCGATGTTCAATAACCAGGTACTGACAGCATTCATAGTATCACTGTTTGTGAGCAAGAAGATAAAAGAAAACACAACCCAAAGACCAATTCAGTGAGGCTGATGTCCATGGTTTGCTCCCATAAGCACACCAACAATGGATGTTAAATTATTAATGGAGTACCGTCAATTATACTGAGTCTACACAATAAAAAATACGTACTCTGAAACTATCATTTTAATCTGCATGCCTTTAACTTTTTCCTCATCTTTCCTGTATTTCTGGTTTTGTTCTGTCCCTTGTTTGTATTCTTTTTCCACCCAACATGTGGAGGAAACTGTCAGCCCATCATGGAGACTGGTTCTGCTTAAAAGGTGTCTTCCTTCCCTCACAGGAGACTGTGTGATGGTTGTAGTTTTCCCACTCAACTCCTTACAACACGAAGCACCTTGACTGTCGTTAACTGTTGATGTGAACTGGCTCGGTATGAATAAAAAGCTTTAATTTAAAAGACCATATTAACTTTCCTTTTGTCATATACATAGAATTTTTCTCTCTTTGAGTTTCAGCCTCACTACAGCCAATAAAACAGCCGGTTTTACATTTCTTTACCTTCTCTGTGCTATTCATCTTTGAAACGCTCCCTGCACTGATTTTATGAGTCATCAAGGTTACTCAGATTCTGTATAATTTCTCTGGTTCTCGAGGAGCTTCGTATAGCTTGACAAAATATCCATGATGATGTCATGGTGATGTCATGTCGGGGTTTAATGACCAAATATAAATGTATTAAAGTAGGTGAGGACATTTGAAAGATGAGAACATGATCTTCATCAGGCTCAGAGATTGATGTAATCAAGTTGCATTACAGGAAATGGAGCCAGAGTTTTTGGAGTCTGACTCATACACAGTAAATCTGAAATATTTCTACTTGCTTCTAAAGCTCTCATTATTTTTTAATCTCCTTTTATAAGACTCTTAAACATCCTCTGGTGTTATGAGTAAAATACTGATTTAGTGTGCGGAGAGGTGTGCACCGCTGTAAATTAATGGCACATAAACGGCATCGTTTGTGCTCTCTGGGCTGTTTGTGGATATTTAAAGATAAATATGTGCTGTGACTCACAGCAGGTCATATTATTTGTCAGATTATTTCATTTAAATGCTCACCACAGCTGTAATTTTAAGACTGAACAGTACTCAGCTGGGAGCATAATAAAATCACTGTGTCTAAAGTTGTTATAAAGAGGGAAAGTCTCCAAAGAGGATGAAGTTGTACTTTGTACTGAACTATAAATGAGTGTTGAGGGTTTCAATTGACTCACTTTCTGAGACACCCTCAAGTGGACACAAAAGGAACTGCAGCTTTTCACAACAACCCCTTTCCTTTAATGAAGCAGCATCGTTGATGCTTTTGTAATAGTTTGTGTTTACTTCTGTGTTATTAGTGTGGACATCATGAGCTTGTTTTCTCATTTAAATGCTGTTCTGGTGATTCTCGGAAACAATCATGAGTTCGAGTGAACAACACCATATTTTGAAAGCCCACAGCTCCAGTCCTGTGACAACATGCACACAGCATGCCATTGTGACTTGATCATTCAGACATAAAGCTGCAAGAAAGGCTTAATTTTAAGAAATATAAATTCAGTTTATAGTGGTTTCTTTTTTTAAACAATGAAAACAAACAATAAGGATACACACAAGAACTTTGTGTCCTTGTATAAATAAAACTTCCCACTGCATTTAGATGTCTGCTGAGGTATTAAGAACTCAAATAAAATGAATTGCTGCATTTGGAGCTTACAGCCACTCAAGGTTATTCTTTATACTCGAGCTTTACATTTTATTTTACCCTTCCCTCAGGCAGAGAACAAGTTAGGATCCCACAAAATGAAACCGAGAAAAGATCCCAGATAATAGCAGATTAAATATGTTCTTGTGGATACATGTATCATTTAGGGTTTTGAATAATGTAATGGTAATAATGATATGAATAATGTTGAATACACGATTTAGAGAAGCGCACCAGAAGTGCTGCCTCTGTTTCTGTTCGTGGTAGCTTTGTGAATAATGCAGTGGCCGCAAACCAAATGAAATGGAGCTCCTCTGGATTTTTTATGAGATGTGACACTAAATCCGGCCCATCTCGAGGGTTACATTTCATATCAACCACTCTGTGTTCACTTTCTATATGTATGAAATAGCTAAAAGCCTCTGCTCACTTTATGCTCCAACATTAAATGGCAAGAATCTGAACCTTTTTTTTTACTTTTGCAGAAAGGCTGCAGGTTTGTTTCCTGAATCGAGGTCAAGACTTTGCATCTATCTATCTATCTATCTATCTATCTATCTATCTATCTATCTATCTGTGCACAACAATAGGCATGATGAATGATCTATTTCCTAAGATGTTTAACAATATACACTCATATACATAATATTGGAAAAAGTAATCTAAAAATATACCATATTCAAACAATTTTGGCAAACATGCCCAAAGTTAGTTTGGAAACATTTGGAAACAATTTCTTTTGTTGTTCTACATATTTATGCAGTATCCTTAATTTAATTTACATCTGTAGAAGAACAACATAACAATATTATCCCAGAAAAAAGGATAAGTGATTATGTTGCAGATTTAATATCTTACTTTAAAATATAAGTCATGCAGTATAACCACAGATAAACTGGCTTTAACTAAAGACTGGTAGATTAGACAAGGTTCATACTGTATGTGTTCTTTTGGAAGAAAGTGATGTATAATGAGCATGTCCTTGCAAAAGGATGAAAGTATAAATGCTTTGTAAGGTCCTTTAATCAATACACTGAAAATCTAATTTACCAAGTAGGCCTGGGTTCATAGATACGATGCACCGAAACAGGCGGGCATCTGAAGATAAATGTGCGGTGGCCTAAAAGCAGAGGCTGCGCAAAATAATATGACTCTGTTTTGTTGAAATTCCTCAGAGTCTGGAATCCAGACAACATCTCGTGAAATGTCCGGCACTTTATCGCCACATAAACCGCAGAAGCATGAGGGGAACATGCCAAAAAAGGCTTCCTGGGCACAGGTGTAAAAATACAAAAGCCTACAGGGTGTGCGAGCTGGCCAACAAGCCAAGTGTGTAATTGATAGCAGTGAGTCAGAGCTACACAATTAGCACTGCACCTGAGGGAACCACCTGGCAGGCTGTCAGCGATCTGAGCCGATGGAAGAAGACAAGGGCTCTGCAATGATCCCATAATCCACTAACACCGGGAAAATGGGAATCAATCGATGAACAAATACTGTACACTTTCATGTGTCTGTTATACGAGTCCCAAAATCAAAGTTTACACCTGACATAAATTAAATCTCTATTTTCAAATGATTTCAGTTTCTGAAAACTTGATTCCACTATAGCTATAAAATACATACAGCTAATTCCCTTCAAAGCTCAAACAAGGTCAAGATCTCGCTGTATGTCCTCACTTTCATTTCCTTTCATTCTCTGAATATCAATAAGGGACAAAAACGAGCACAAAAAAACTGATGAGAGCCAAACGGAGTGTAGGAGAAGAAATGAGGGAGACAAGAATGAGCACGAGAAGGGAAGGAAACGTGTCTGCACACACACCTTTTAGACCATGACTTATACACAAAAATGTGTGTTTGACATCACACAGATGGATGGATGATGATCAAACCTAACAAGCTAAGTGCAAAAAAACTGACCGGTACACAAAAATGTTTATGACCTGATCTTGAAAAATGTTCATGCTAGTTAAAAAAAAAGGCTGAATACAAGTTGCTTGATCTGGATGGATGCAAAACGAGTCAAGAGAATGACGGAGAACCACAGAGACGAGTGGCAGGAAAGGCAGTGGGCATCATTAGTGGAAAAAGGTCAAAGTGGGCTCAGGGTGGGTTTGTGCAAGAACTTGTCATGGAGACGTGTGCAGGAGGGACTGCTGCGTTTGGTGGAGGCAGGTGAACGAGGTCAGGAGATAATGGGTAAAGATACAGGATGTGCGTTAAATGTGTGTAGGGGACGACAGATGAAAGTACAGAAGAAAAGTATAACTGACTCGAACAAGAAGCAGACTCATAAGTTGAAGATCTGACAGACCGCAAAATAAATGTCCACAAAACAAACAAGGCAACAGAGGAGCAGGCAAAGGCCAAGAAACAGTCCAGAATACAAAACCCATGTAATTTATGAGCCTTACAAGCAGCAGGCAAAAGCAGTGGTCAGAAAACATGAAAAATACTTAAAATAATGAAATTTTTGTCTGGGAAGCAGAAAGTGTGTGGAACATGGTCATGGCTTCACAGCATTATTTGTATAACTGTAACTGGTTGAAAACAAGTGTCACAAAAAGCATGTGGGAAAACTGATGTGGATGCAAGACAAGCTGAAGATATGACATATAAATGGAGGTCACTATTTACAGTCCAAGCTGGTCATTGGTCAGCAGGCTAAAAGAGATGGGGATGCAGAACTGTATGCAGCAGCAGGTCTTTGTCAGCGGTAGTGCTCGAGGTATGGAAACAGCTTTTTAGCCCCAGATTCATGCAAGCCAACAGCTTCATTTTATCAGACATTGTGCAATGATTAACTGCCAGACACTTTTCCAATTCAGGGTCACGGGGGGCGGAGCAGACAACCATTCACACCTGTGGGCATTTTAGAATGACCAGTTAAGCCAGCACACTAACTGCATGTCTTTGGATTGTGGGAGGAAGCCAGAGTTCCCACGCACACATGGGAAGAACATGAAAACTCCACACAGAAAGGAAGTGGCCAGATGGTGGACTGGACCAGGACCTTCTTGCTGCAGACACCATACTTGATACAACCTGATAAAGACCCTGTTTTGTTATTTGTTTTTAGCGCTTGCTAATAATGTGGGAACTTTGCACGACTTCCTCTGAAGTCCAAAACACTATCCATTGAGCCACAGAGCCATGTGTCATCAATAAACCAGATATATAATTTCATACGAAGTTGAATCAGTTGTTTTCTATGGTTACATGTGTACCAGTTATATACATAACATATGTTTTCTCTATGTGCTTCAAGGGATTACCGAACTGGAAAATGTTGATTAGTATCACAGGAGCTAGATGTTTTAGATGTTTTAGATGTTTTAGAGTGTATTAAACAAAAACTGTAAAATTTGAAGTTCATTTTGAAGTGCAGATCAGGCTGACAGGTAGTCAGTGTTCATTTCATAGTTAGCTCTTAGTTCGAAACAAGCTCTGGCATGTTGGCGAGGATAGATGAAAAGTAAACTGCACTAAAAATCTGTTTAATACAAATATCTTTCTCAAAGATTATTACTTTCTATTCAAACTCTGTCATAAAATATTTCAGTCTGAACTCCTTCCAGCCTTTCTCAGATACACAAATGACTGAAATTATGCTTTCTAAATTTCTAGCGCTGAGGATGATACATTTGTCGCTCTGCTGTCTGTGGCAGTGACACTGCAAGCTCAGCTCTGAGTGTGAGCATGAGAGAAAACCTTTCTGATGTGATCTCAGCCTAAAAGCCCCCGCTGTCATCTTCTATACCAGATGATTTCTAACTGGAGACCCGGTGGGACAAAGTGACATTTGGCTGATGGAGGGAGGACAGAGGGAGGAAAAAGAATAGATGTGGAAGGGCAGGAGGGAAGTATGCAGAGGTGATATGACGGAACGAGGGAGGAGAGAGAGAGGCGGGATGACATTACAGTGACTTTGTAAAGGTCTGTGCACTGAAAATGGGAGTAGAAGGCAGAAGAACGAGAAAAGGGAGTGAGTGAGTTGTAAGAGAGGAAAGCTGATGCCTCGTCATCTCAGCAGAATATGATCAGCTGTCATTTCCTCAAACCTTGCTCCCTTCCTTCCTCACTTCTATCTACATATCTCTGTATCAGCTGAGTCAAAGAAACATCTCCTCATTCACGGCACTGCAGCAATCTGTGCCTCTCCTATCGCCACCTCCATCCAGCTTTCTAATTTTCTATTCTACCTCTCCCTCTCTTCTTTAATCTCTCCTTTGAGAGCCAGGCAGGATGGTAATTAGAAAGCTAGCACACACACACAAATTCAAATTCCTGCACCCACATAAAGCTTTTCATGCAGACACACAAACACACACTGGTGGAATAGCCCAGAAAGCAAAAAAAAGGAGCAGAAGAGAATATTAAAGGAGGAAGAATCAATAGATTCATTTCCTGGTGCTGACTGAGGTTGATCTCTCCATGGACCCATAATCCTTCAAGTGCACGAGTGTTTGAGTTTGTGTGTGCACGTGTGAGAAAGAGAGAGGGACAGTAAGTGAACGAGGTGAAGGAGAAAGCTGGTCAGGTTATTCCTGCCCCGGGGCAGAGCTGAAAAGGAGGGGGGAGCATTGTCAAAATACAACTTCTTCTCCCCTCCTCCTCCTCCCTTCTGCATTGCCTTTCCCACTGTTAAATGTAGATCTGTGGGACGTACTGAAAAACTATGTGGAGGTGAAAAATAAGTGAGACAAAACAGGTCAGAATAGGAGGAGACACAGAGCAGGAAGCCAGCATAGTTAACACACTGATTTGATCGTATCCTGAAACCAGCTTTCAGCTCTGTCCATCTGTAATCCAGCTTTCCTCTTCCCTTACATCCTTCACTCTCCCACTTTGGCTGCACTGCTTCTTAAATCTTCTTAGTTTTCTTAAAATTCACAATCAAAGCAAATTTTTGTCAATTTTATTTTCAGACAAACAAAAAGAGGTCATTTGAGCGGACTGCCTAACAGCGTCACTCCAGGATGAGACACTTCAGCTTAAGTGCTATTTGAACAGGACTAGCATTTGGGACCTCTCGCTATTAGTAAAACATGCTGTGGTCATCACTGATCAGAATCTTGTGCGAATCTGTCATGCCCATAATTTGTAAAAGCAAATCTTCCACCACTTAACATAGTTTGTCCAGATCACAGACATCAATCCCAAATCTCCGATCCAAATTAAAGGCTTCTTTTGATTGTAAATACCAGACCGCCCACCGTGGTCTCATCCATTGCATCTCAGCTCTGCCTTCAAAGCTATCAAGGTCACATTTTGGCTGCTACTTAACTGCTTACATGGCAGCAAATCAGAAGTGACCACATTTTGACAGGAGGATGGAGTGATTATCGATAGAGATCAAAATATTTTCACACCCAAGGATTCCCCTCTGAGGTTGCTCGTGGAGACTCATGAGCAAGGACACAACCTGAAGGAGAGAGAGATCTGGAAGAACGACGAGTATGTTTGAACTTTTGGCTTCCAACCATAGATGTCAGTTAATTTGAGCAAAAAAAGTTATCCTGTAAACAAAACACAGACCCATGGGTAGATTACTAAAATACACAGAGGTCCCCAGTTTGTTACTAGCCCTGAGTAAACAGGTCTCTAGTCTAGGCCTCTGTTTGGCTTGCCTCACTGAATATTCCCAGTATATTCCCTCATAGAGTAGTGCACTAAATTTGTTGTAAGTGCTCCATGATGATGAAACATCTCATTTCAGTTTTGTCCTCTTTGTGTGCTTTTATAGTTGTATTTCATGCAGAATTATATTCCTGTGCATAAACTTTGTAATATTTAGTCTTGATCGCTCTTTTTTGTGCATCTTTTCCTTCTTCTTTTGTTGCAGTGTGGGCTGAAGTCAGGTATGTTCCCTCATGTTACTACTATGCTGCTGTAGCTCAGAGTTAAACTGGTTTACCAAAGAAGACGAGGGCCTGTGTTCCACTGAGAGTTGCTCGATGTAAGAAAAAAAAATCTGGTGAACTTTTTAACATCCTTTTAAAAGCGTAGAAATGAAAAATTGGAAAAGCTGAGGGGGGCAGCACCATTTCTGTAATGCATAATTTGTTCGGGTGAACTGTGCTCCCTGTGGCATGGGCAGCAGTGATAACTGCAATGATGGTCACTGAATTTTACTGAACTTCTACATTTTTCATTGGCCCATTTGTCATGCCATTATGATAGGGCAGCAGAAGCCTAAAGGGAACAGCTGGCGGCTTTGGAGGGGTAGATCAGTGGCTGGGAAAATCAATGACTAACCCCTCCTTTCTTCCACCATCGCTCGACAACTTCCACGATGAACTCCAGAGCTGCTGCTCCACAACTGGCTGACTGGAGTTAATGCTGTTCAGCAATTTTGGGCAGCTCCCAAATGTGAATATGAAGCAGGCCAGTGAACGACAGCAGGCATGCTCCCACTGACTTTCCTTAGAAAGATAGAGGTTAGAAAAAGGCTACGCACAATTAGGGTAAGCCCTTTGTGGGAAGGCTGACTGCATAGAGACTTTTAGAGTGTGAGGGCAGCTTTTAATGAGTGTTCAGAAAAGGTAGGTAGAGGTGTCCTTGAATCAGATTTGACAGCTTTGAGAAAATAGGAAAAAAAAGTAGAATGTAACTGGAGGCAGAGAGATGAAACTCGGCAGCGCAGGTATTCTTATTGCAGGTGTGCGGGAATCAATACTTTTGCTGATGCTCCAGTTCTTATTTGCGGTCCATAGAAAATGTCATGTGTTAGCTGAGGACTTGTCATAATTGTGGCCATGATGCCAGTGCATTCCTCCCTGGCTGCTCTGCCTCTGTCCATAGAGCAAAAGCTCCGCAAATGTCATGTGTTAGCTGAGGACTTGTACACAGGCCATGATGCCAGAGGTGATGAAGCATTCCTCCTCGAGGTAAAATGATTTGTTAGTGTCTACTGCACTCTGAGCCAGATTATCAGTTCAGTCTGCAGAGGAGGAGGAGTTATAAGATAGAACTGGTTAAGGATGAGATGAGCCCGATTTAAGGGGAAGTTGACTCACATTTCTTCCTTTAATTCAAAACAGTCCACAGCAATACGATTTTTAAGCAGATAAATGGAGCTAACTGCTAATTCTGTAAACTCTGTACTGTTTTCTTTAGTTGTGCTGTGTGAGGCTAAACTCTTTAGCACATGCTATCATAAAAGATTTTGGTTCTGCGCCCTGTCTGCTCGTGCATCCTGCTCGTCGCATCATTCGTTCCCTACTGAACAGATTTATTTGACATAGCTTTCCATGTTGGAATCCAAAAAGAAAGACTCATTAATTTATTTCTAACGTGTTGAACCACCTAACCACAGTTTTCTGCACCACAGCGACAGCGGATGTGTTTTCTGTTGGATCAGAGAGCTACTGTCGGGGTGAGGGATAAGTGAACGTTCCATGCTTGTAGGCAGGTTTGGTCAAGAAGCCGCTTTGTTAGGATGATGTGGTGGTTTTCTAAATTAAAAGCATTGTGTTTAAAGCCACTAATCATTGATGAACAATGAAAATTATGTGTCTAAATTAACACACATGGCATGCAGTAGCTTGCACAACTTGCATTCTGGTAATAGCTTCAGCATTTTTATTGCTTCTTTAGTTGTGCATTCATCGTTTGCTCTTATTTTTACATTAAATCTATAACTGAGTCATTGGTGTTCAGCCAATAAGAGCTCATGAGTGACAGCGATTACAACAACAGATCTGAAGTGCTGCAGAGCACAGTAAGTGCTGCTGTGTGAGATGATGAACAGCGGCTGAAGCTGCTCTGACTGGCGGTCTCTGTAAAGACTGAAGCCAGACTGCAGAGGCAGGCCAGAAAGGGTAGAGTGGGCGTCATAAGTCTCTCCTATTACAGTGCACAGAGTGGAGAGGCCAATAACTCTGCTGGAGAGCTCCAGTTGAGTTATAAAATGTTTTGCACATAAAGTCAAAAGTATAAGTACTGCCACTGTAAGCTGAAATTGGTGCTTATACTTCAGTCATGGACTCTAAAACAGATCAGAAAAACAGAAGGGAACACTGACTTCATATTTCATTGTAACATTAATCAGATTGTTTCATTGTGGCTGTGCATATATCTGTCATACTGGGGTGTAAATGAAACAGAAAAAAACCTACTTGGTGTCCATTAATGATGCACCTGTTATGGTGATAGTGAGACAGAATTGTGCAACTAAACCCAATGAAACAACTCGTTACAGTAACAAACCAAGTAAGCGAAACAGGAAACACATTTACAGTCTGCCTGCTTATTTCTGCTTCAAAACAACAATATATGTGAACATTATCTGGTTATATATTTGAGCAAAGCACATTCATGATTCATATTCATCGTGGAGTATGTGTAAATTTAGATTCAGTACCTTCACATTATAGCATTTTTAGGCATGTTATCTGTAATGTTACATTGTAACATGCATAACCTTTTTGGATAGAATGTATCTAAACACTTCATAAATGATTATTTAGCTGCTTTAAAAACTCTTAGTGTTAAAACTGAACAGTGAAAGTTCTTCACTTCTTTACACCCTCTTGCATGTAAATCTGCTGCCGGCTCCACTCAACAACTGCAGGGTCTGAATGCCGAGCTTGAGAGAAAAAATTGGCCTAAAAGCAGGAGAGCAATTTTCTTTTACTTCCCTGCTAAGATTTTCCCCAACGAGCCAGAGAATCAAATTGTTGACCTTTAAAACACAAGAAGGCTGCATCTCTGTGCCTTCAGGCTGCCACAGCAGAGGGAACGTTAAGAGCGGAGAGGGCCCAGCTGTACCTGCTATAAATACTAGAAACTCAGAAAATACACAGAAAACGAATACCACCTGTCTGCACCGCACTGCTACTGACAACTCGATCAAAAAAGGTGCTAATGAACTAATTGACTCTTGTGATTCTTTGCATTGTGTAGCTAACAGTGAAGTCAGGCTGAACAGTCCCTTCTTTCTTCTTCTACTTCCAGCTGCTCCCTTAAGGGTTACCACTGCATATCATTTCCTCCTCTATTAAATCAGCCCCATGTATGCCTTTTTCAGTACTTGCATACATCTTCTTTGTGGTCTTCCTCTTTTCCTCTTACCTGTTTGCTTCATATTTAGCCTTCCTTGACTAATACATCCTGGTTGACCACAAGTATTAAAACTTATCACGACCGCTAGAGCTTGCAGCTGTTCCCGGATGTAATCCCACTGCCACGTTAAGCCCATCTGTCACTCCTACCTCACCATTGTCTCGCTGTCCTCATACATGTACACGTAATTCACACAACTGTGACCTCTCCAACATCGTGTTCAGCAATCTGGCGAAAGAGTTTACTGCTCTCCTTTCTACATATACCTTCACAGATATGTCATCTGTACCAACCACCTGTCCACCCTTCATCCTTCTTAGTTCTCTGCTCTTCCTGATCAACTATCTTTCCTGCATCCATCCTCTGCTCTTCCATTGTCTTCAACCATCAGCTTCTTTCCAGTTTAATCTGTCTGTCTAGACAATTGTTAGAAGTCCTTTTCTCCTTCTTTATATATATTTGTTTTTTGCATGATTTTAAGCTAAGAAGGAAAGCAGCAGCACAACTATAAAAATCCATCTGAGCTTTATTAAATCTATTTGATATGTAATTAATTGTGCTTAAAGTCTGTGTAAATATTTTTGCTTTCATATTACACATTTTGCAAATATTTCTTCAAAAGACAAACAAAAAATAGAAACAAAATTTGAAACCTCAGTGCAGAATTTCACGACCTAGTGGCTGATGTTGCACTGATGATGTGCATTTCTGCAGTCTATATTTATGACATGCACTGATAAATTCCACTCATAGATATATTAATAACAATGGTTATTGTGAATTTAAGACTAAATAAAAGTTTAATAAATAAAGTTTAATGTTGCTCTAATGTTAACACAATCCATGACGTTTCTCTGACTATATTGTTTTTGTAACTCGATACATTTACAGTCACATTAGCAATGGTTTTAGAGGGTACTCACAAAGATATTAAATTAATTAATTAGAGTCAAAGAAATAACAGATTACAGTGAGCACGTATTTTGAGGATAAGTCATACTGCTGTCCTCTTGTGGGTGGAGATAAAAAGAAATCAATCTGTTTGAGTGGGCTGTGGCATCTCGTTTAGCCTGCTGACATCAACCTGCCTGGCTTTAGCGTTCAGCTGTGAGCACAATGCTGTCCTGGTCATGGGGAAAATGATCACATCACCCCCACAGTTCAATCTGAAATTATGCGTTTGGATGCTAAAAGTGCTCTCTCCATTTGTAGGCTTGAAAATTGTCACATTCATGTCACTGGTGTCTGGTTAAAATGAGAGTTAAGGCCGCGGCCACATTTCAAACTGTCATCTGTCACCACTGGAAATGTTTCATAATGACCCTCAATTATGTATTCTGGATGATGTTGCTAGGTGACCACACTGGCTAAGTGGCTAATGGGATCAGCCGGTGGTCACTCAGAATTGTGGGCTTTAAGCCGGACAGCACTCAAAAGCTAAAAACTCCCTAAGAAAACCACATCTGGTGATTAAGATTCCATCATCGAGGATGGGCTGCTTATTTGCCTTTTCCACAAAGTATTACATAAAATGCATTACATAGATTAATTCATTACCATTTCACTATTCATGTCTAGTTTATATTACTAAAATAATTATTAATTAATTATTGTAGCAGGACTTGTTTTCCATCTGCAGTCACACTGACTCTTTCACATGGACATTTTTCGTTATACAAAAATAATAGAAAATGTTTTGATAGTCTACATAGTTTTGCTGTTCTTTGTCTATTTATATTTTCTTGAATGTTATATTATCAGCTCTTTTTTACACGTTGGGGTTTGCAGCTCTGCTGGCTGCTGCAGCTTCCTGATTTCCCAGCAGGATGAGTCTGACTTCATCTTATCTTCCATTATCACTTTTCCCCCCTTTGTCTACACCTGTCTGATGACTGAATCACACTGAGGAGCCACACTTCTCCATAAGGAACCTTGCGTGAATCTTTTTAATAGCAGTTGTTTGCCCTAGGCCCTTTTTAGGCCCTTTTTTTCTGTCTACATTTGAATCCTCCAGGAAATGGATTAAGCACCAAATTAATACCACTTATTGTGACAATACACCCTCCAACTGAAATGTTGGAGCTAAAGTGCTGATCTGATATCTGCTGCCTGAATCCAAATCAGTTTCTCAGTTTACTCCCTCTTTGTTTCTCGCTGAGCCGCTCACTTCCCCACACCCTGAACAGCCTCCAACATGGCGGAGAACACGGTTACAACTGCCCACTCAGGGATGATGTGTGTTTTGAGCAGTCAGACAGAAGAGAAATCGCTCTCACTTTCTGCCCTTATTTGCAGCTTGTAGCACAAACACAAACAGCAGAATGAAGCGGTGAGAGTGCACATACACACAATTACTTAACAAACTCACCACTCTGTCAAATTACACATCAAAACATGAACAAAACAACATGTCATACACTCTCTTAGAAGAAATTTTAGCTACTAGCACACAGAGACCGCCATATGCAGCACTTCACACATGACTTCTAGCTACACAACAGCTGAACCCAATGCTAGTAGCTCATGAATGATACCCTTTTGTGCATTATACTTGCACTCAAATCTCATGCCTCATGCCTACAGTGTTACCTTGGCAGCTACCCTGGAAGTCCAGAAGCAACCACCTTTCTACTGAATGAGTGCAATGAGAAAAATTGCTGGATACACGGTATGCAAGCAGTATGGTGTGACAGGAGGTATCGCCCTGGAGTAAAATTGATAACGTGGATATAGGTGCCGTCAAAAAAAGCAGATGGACTCACAGAAAGGCAAATGAAAATCAATGGTCATGACAATTTGCATATTTGTGATCAAGAAACTGACCTCACAGCCGATTGGTCACCCCCCACCTCCAGGTCGACAAAATCACAGTTGCTTCATTTTTCTTTTGCTTTCTGCTTTCACCTCTGAGGTGAGAAGGCAGGTCTTCCACTGATTTTAAAGCGTGTGGCCTCGTGTGACCTGCCCACTGCAAGCTCTCTTGACCTTGTACTCTCCAAACAGACACCGAAAGTCCAAAATTCTCCTAACTAAAGTTGCAAGACCCTGCAGAAAAGACCCTGGTTAGCTTAGTACACACCACTAACAAGGTGAAAAGGTTTAAGTTTAAGTTGTTCCTTCATCAAGAGCAACAGAACAAGTTTGCACAGTGCCATGAGAGCCATGCATGTCTTTGGAACTGGGCCTCTGGAAGGACAGCATCAGAAAAACCGAACCCTTCAGCAAGAACTAAAACCCTCACTGAGCACATCAGACTGACAGACAGACATAAGCCCTGATATAACAAACTATATTCAAGGAACACATGCTGGTAAATCTGTGTGGATGTTGTTTGACTTGTAGGAATGGTGCCAATTTGCTAAGTGTAAAACATTAACAAAACAACTGAACTGAGGTCACAAGGTTTCCATGATGACCAGTGTGACCAACCTGTGGTCCAAAAGGAGCTGATGATGTAGGGGCAGCAGAAACAAAGACGCCACTGGGGTTTCTACACTGGACTGTTTTATTTCCCAGTTCAAGGTTTTTCAGCGCAAGGCAGTAATACACACAGCAACACCCATCCATCCATCCATCCATCCATCCATCCATCCATCCATCCATCCATCCATCCATCCATCCATCCATCCATCCACCCACCCATCCATCCATCCATCCATCCATCCACCCATCCATCCATCCATCCATCCATCCGCTCTCTTTTTCTTACCTGTATATGAGTATATCATCTGTGGAACTGTTATACTGGATCTGGTACATGCGCACGCCTGGTATGTGGTTCTGTGGAGGCCATCTGATGGTGGCAGAGCTGGACGTCAGATCCGACACGCTGACCCTGTGCTGGTCAGAGCGGGCCTGGCCTCCGCTGATATTGGATTTGATGGACGTAGGGATGTCCGAAGGCCCCGGGTCAGGGTCCAGTTTGGGGTCAAAGTGTGGAGAAGGGTTCACGACTAACTCTACAGGAGCAGTGGCCTCCCCGGCAGCATTGGACGCTATACAGGTGAATTTTCCAGAATCCTAGAAATCATTTAAAAAGATAAGAGAAAACTCAACATTTATCCAAATTATCAACCCCATAAATCCAAATTATGATGAACATTATTTTTATAGTTATTTTGTTTTCATATAGTAATGTATGTTTTTTTTAAATAAATTAATCAAAATAGTTTTTTTAGTAAAAGCTGTCTGACATCATACAAATTTAAATTTACAAACCACGATTTGTCTGTTTTTAACAGGCTTGAACAAAAATTGCTTGTTTAGTGACAATCTTGTATCAAACCAGTTTTAAATGAGTTATTGGTTTGCAAAATAAAGGCACCAGAGCCAGTTACACTTCCTGATGCAGCATTGATCTAGCACATTTACAGTATATCTTCGCATATCTATATTCCTTGAAAATGAAAGTTTCTCTACCTTGACGGAGGCCTTGAGAATGTCAAGGGAACCATTCTCATAACATATTGTTCTCGATGTGTTTCCAATCAACTTCCCATCTGGACTGACCCAGTGTGTTGAAGGCTCAGGGTCACCGATGGACTTGCATCGCAGGCTGACTTCCTGACCCTCCATTACAAACATCTTGGAGGTGTGGCGTGTTATCATTGGTGGCTCACAAACAAACTCCTCCTGTGAGGGGAGACGTGAACTCTCATTTATCCAAAAACGTAATTCTTAGATAGATACAGCTAAATGGGTAAACAACAGATGGAACAGGTGAAATATATCCAGTGGGATTAAAGTGCATCTTTTCATGAAAAACAATAAATTTTTTCTGCTTTTGCTCACACCAGCAGTGTATTCTTCCAACAGCAGAGTTGCAGAAGGAGTTTGGTTGTTTGCACATTAAGATTAAGAGATCTCAGAGTTTCTCAGCCCTTGCATTATTTAAAACCCACCCACTGGCACCTAAGCCTGTGTAAAGCCAACCAAAACCCTGGTGGAGTATTACTGTGAGGCCAAGGAGGGGCAGCCGAGGCTTATCGGGGCTTACTCATCATTCCTACTACTCAGCAAGTCTCCGAACCTTTTTCAGGGTCCTTCTTGGGTCTTTTTTTACCAGCAGAGATGATTGCTGACCTGATGACCGCTGGGCTGGAGTGTCAAATAAACCACTAGGGCCTTTCAGTCCTGTATTACATTTTGACCCTCAATTGCTTCTGTGAATCTCAGGGTAAAAGATTGTGATTGAATTGGGTTGTTCCCCAGCGTGAGCATGTGAAAGTGTGAAAGTAGGAGAATGTGAAGTCAGGGCATTGAATGAAAACTAGTATGAATACTCGTTCACTTGCCTTACAGTACTGGATGAGCAAAATACCATGTTTGTCCCACTAAATTCAACTAGTACCAACTCCCCCTCGTTGTCTGAGAATATTTAAGCATCAGTCAAGAAACAGAGCAGATGGAAAGAGCAGCCGAGCTGATGCCAAAGCAGGAATTCCCTTGCTGACCGATTAATGTCTGACCTTTGTTGGAAACTGTGGAGGGTTTTTTGTTCTTGCAATGGCAAAGAGGCTATTAACTCTCTGAGTATTAATATGCCCACTCACTTTGGTGACACAGTGGTCTCTGGACAAACCTCTTCACGAGGCTAATCCTCTTAGAGTTATCATACAGCACCTCTCTCACAGAGGAACACAACTATTCTTGGTGAATCAAAGGTCTGTACATCATCCTCTTTAAAATGATACCAATTAATCCTATCTTCACCTTAAAGTGCACCTCCACTTACTACTATCCAGGTGGGAAAAAAAGTCCTTGGTATCAGCCACTTTAAGGGAACAACTTTAACTTTTATGGGTTTTTTAAATCTGGTGTCCAAGTATCGACATAGGTCAGCTTTAAAGAGGCAATTTCCCAACAGGTGCTCCTGGTTAGAGAACTCTTCTCTCACATTCCTCAGTCTTAACACCAGCAGCAACAGCAGATCTGCTCTTTAATGCTTTTTTCTGGCTTTTATAATATGATATTAATGCATTAATATACAAACATAAAAAAGAAAGAAAGTATAGTATTATGGCCTTTCAGGTTGTAGATACTAAAGTCACGTGTTAGTGTAGAAATGTTCTTGTCTTCTGTCTTCTTCTTAGTTCAAAATGTTTACGTGAAGTGAGTAGAAAGACTACAAACTGTCATGGATGCCTGTGTTCTCATACACCAGTGACATCACAGTTGTTTTGCCCTAAAATTACACTAAAATCTTGAGTTTGAGTTTCAAAAGCTGCTGTTTGTGGCTCTGTGAAGTCAAATTTTAATGCAATCTGCAGTGTTTTGAGCCAGAGATCATGGTTTCTATTGTGTTTTTTACTTTAGTTTATTTTGCACCCACTTTTTACTTTCACATTCCTTTTAGTTCCTCTGCTTAGGTTTAGACTGTAAGATATGTCATATCAACAACAACAAATCTGCCAAACTGACAAGACGACAGTAAAATTTAATGCTCCAAATGAACCTCGAACGAGGACACAAACAATCTCAAGCTTTTGGTAAAAGTATGTTTTTGTATTTGAAATCATATTTATATGAGACCGTTCTCACTCGCAACGCGTAACATACCGCCGATTTGTCACGTCCCGAGGCGTCCCATAACAACACGAAAGGTAACCTTCTGCATCCCTATGATACGTGCCGGATTGTGGATGGAATCCAATAAAATGACGCTCCCGGTGGTAACACATGCTCCAGCCGTGTTTTCCAGCCCTAACCCTAACCTTAATCCTAACATTAACCACAGTCTTAATCGTATTACACAGTGTTTTCCAAAGTGATTCACAATGAGAAAGTAAAATAAATGTACATGTGTAGATTCAATCCAAATACTTCCCATGTTTCTGAATACGACATTAGGATGAGAACGTGTTGTATATATATATATGAAGTATGCTTGATTTTAGGATGATTCAGGTCAGCATTTCTCTTTTATGATTTACTGTGAAAAGTAGTAGAAGTATATAAATGTGCAATAATAAATACGTCAGTGATGATAATGGCACAGTTGATATGCTTGCTGAAATAGTGATTATTCTTACAGTTTTACTTTTAGGAGAAGCTGTGTGTTGCAGTGAGCTAATGCAGTTTTCTAACATATCACAGTGTCAAATATAACAAGGCTAACAAGAGAAAGCTTACTTTGTTGGGGAAATGATCAGGACTGCAGACATACTGAATGACAGAGATGTGTTCATTGTAAAATTAGAAAGATTTCTGATGTTATGCAGGCACTGTTAGACTTAACATCTTTTATTTTTCCGCCTGTTTATATTTGATTAAAAAAAAGCTTTTGTTCTATTGTATTGCTTTGCCTTTGTAACAAGTCTCCAGGGACTCTCCAGGGATGAAAAATAGCTTTGTCGCCACATTCGCTGTAATGTTTATTTAATGTGTGCTGTCTCTGTTAAATAAACCAATAATAATACATGTATATGGATAAAAGCCAAATATTGGGATCCATCTGTTTTAGTTTTGCCTCTCGTGGCCTAATTTTACTCTGTGCTTGATCACTGTGGCTCAATAAACCATATCCTGGGTTTTTGCTGGAACATAAGCCTCAACTTTCCCTCTGCCATATAATATAATGAAATTCAGTGGTTCTAATGCTTTTTTGCAGACCAAACTCCATGACTCCACACTTTCAGCAGAAGGTTCACTCCTCTGTGACGCCAACCGTCTGGCCTGCTGATATGTCCTTGAGAAAGAACGTGATTATGTCTCCACTGAGGGCAAAAGTTAAAGCAGCAGAAAATCAAATTTTGCTCTGTGGTTTAATGGTTCAAGGCACCAAAAACACTGAATTATATAATAAATATTTAAAAATATATATTTTTGGTTTGTATTAAGGGTAATGGTGACTTGGAGCTCATTAAGTATGCCCTCCATGGGTATACGCTTCAGACTGTTATTAAAAAAATGCATTCTTATAAATTACCGAGAATCTATTACCAACAGTAGTGAATTTGTTCTTACACAGTAGAAACCTCCTCAGGGCAAAAAAGTGAAGCCAACACTGTAGTTCCTCTCACTGCCACCAGATGTTTAGAGCCGGATACAGAAATGGTTTTGGTCTCTATAACCAACTTAACCTTTTATAACAGCTCCATGGGAAGTTTTGGATTTTTTTTTAAGAATTATTATTGTGGTGTGGCCACTTTATAAGACTTGTGGCTATAATAACCAACATGACAGCAAAAAGCTGGAGTCTACAACAAAAAGATTGACATCAAAGTAAAAATCTATTTTTATTTAAAATAGAGTGTTTTATATTGCTTTGCTTTAGCTAACAAACAACATCATAGTGTGTTAATTCACATGAGTGTATGTACACAACAGCTTCAGCAAACCTCTCTTATGGTCCAGAAGTATTTGCCAGCCAGGTCTTTAGGTGAAGCGCAGGTCTCCAGGTCGTCCTCTCTGGTCAGCCTGCGAAGCCAAACCAGCTCACAGTTACAGTGCAGAGGGTTCCCGCCAAAACTCAGCACCAGCGCTGTAAGAGGAGAGCCCTTCATCTTGGCGTACACCGGGATCCGCAGGAACAGTGGGTCTGGAGGTATTTTCTTCAGCTTGTTAGAGGTCATGTCTAGCCTGGTGACACAACACAGATAGAGTTCATAATTTTCCATCACAGTTATGGTTTTTGTGAGTTTCACTGAAAGCTTTGAACATTCTGGAGATTAAAAGAAGATCCATGCCATGATCCTGATCAGCAGACTTCTTCAGAAACAAAATAATATTTATTATAAATGGGGTGAAATTCTGAGTGGATGAAGTGGGAGGAGAGGAGATGGGTAGTTCATCGATCAGGTGGGTGGACAAGTCCAAAGGTGAGATAGAGGGATGGAAGGAGTGTGGGGAGGGGAGCTGAACACGGCGGCAGTCAGTCAGCCAGCAGTTCTGCTCTTCTGTCTTGTTGGATTGTAGTTAAAAGAATCGTAAATGTCTGCAGAAGGTTATAAATCTCAACAGTGTTTCCACACATTTTATTTTAGAAATAAAAGAAAAGTTTGTAAAGTTGAGAAAAATGTGTCTTTTTTCCCTCTCTGGCTGCCACTGCGGAGAAATTCAGTCTTTAAAAAATGGACTGATTCAATCACTTACAGTTAAATAAAAAAATAAAAGCCACAATCTTTTCAAAAAGCAAGCAAGTCTTCAAACACACACAGAGAATAACCCTTGTATGTAGAAGATTGCCTCCAAACCCAGTGTCGTGTGATGAGGTGAGCCAGTATCTGTCATCACCAGTGGGCTCCTTTACCCCCCTGGATGAGACTGCCCTCGCCTGTGCTGGAGGAAAGTGGGCAATGTGGCTCTTTTGGGTTGGCCTGGCCATCAGGGGGACAGGAACACTGGTGCCCCATTCCTGTGACTCCTGTGACATGCAGAGTGATGTGGTTCCTTGTTTTTGTATTCACTTCTGAATCACATTTAGTCTGACCATTCACCCAGAACCAGTTTGCCTTGGGAAAGCTTAACAGGAGCAACCTGCCCCAGCAACATAGCTCTCAGAATCACTTTAGGATTTAATTCCCTCCATCCTGTTAAGATGGTGCAGCTCTCTAAAGAGGCTGCAGCTCTCAGCCAGTAAATGGTGGAGTAGTCTGGGTGGTGAAAAGTGGCTGCCCCGAGTGGAGAAGTTCAAGTATCGCAGGGTTTGTTCATGAGTGGTCATGAATGAAGGGAGAGTGGAGCAGGACACTGACAAATGTGAGGTGTGATAGAGAGAGTTTGCATGTTCTCTCTTTGCCTGCATTCTGGAGGTTTCTTCCTGTTAAAAGGGAGTTTTTCCTCCCCATTGTCGCCAAATGCTTACTCATAGAGAGTCAGTACATGGTGAATATGCTTTATGGTCTAATTTGTATGAAAAGTACTATATAAATGCGAGTCCACACCTGTACCAGCACTAGAACATAGATGGTAAGAAAAATGGTGCACAATTTTTGTCCAATCCAACACACAGACTGACGAGCGACATCAAACGCTGTTGTAGTCTTCTCACACGTTCCAAACAACATGTAGAAAATCTGAAATTAAAGCTTGACTGGAATTGTGACCGCATCACAAAGCGACATCAGAAGGAAGAGACCTAACCACATACAGATATTCCATGGTGGCTTTTCCATCAGCCATTCGTCGTCTCTGAGGATTGAATAGTAATTTTCCTCAGCAAAACATTGGGCCCGGTAATAATGCAGGAGAGTCAAGCATTCACTGCTGTCAGCAACAAATACAGGAAAGTGTATTTCCCTCTAGAAAGTCCCCGCAGAAATATTCACCAACAACGATGACTTAACAAGAAGTTAATAGCTGCGACAGCAGCGCACAATCTGCACTTGACAAATTTCAATTATGTTATTTCATGTGCAGCAAGCTTGTGGTGTATTATTTCTCTCTGTGTGTGTGTGTGTGTGTGTGTGTGTGTGTGTGTGTGTGTGTGTGTGCGTAAAATATATGTGGAGGCAAATGTTCTCCTGTGCACCAACAAACACTGACTAAAAAATGTGTCTGCAGGGCAAAAATATCTAATTGAACCTTTAAAAAATGCATGACTATTTATCCATAGTTGCCTTTAAAATGTCAATCAGAGACCTAAATGAAAATTGATTTCTGCTAATGAGCTTTAAATGTTATTTTGTGCCAGTTGAGGAAAATTACGTCACACATAAGAGGAAATTTTAAAGCCTAAACTAGCTTCAGTATAAAAACAGCATTTTGATTGGGGAGCTGTCACTGGTGATTCATTGGCTTTTAGACAGGTCTGCTGTTGTGAATCACATGCTTAACCATGATGCAAGAGCATTTAGACGTTTCATTAATTTTTAAAGAATTGTATCCTTCTTCCCAAAAAACATTAATTTCAGCCTTGTTTTAAAGACTATCAATGAGTGATCACTGTTAATGAGCTTTAAATGGCATTTTGCGCCTCTTGACTGAATTTACTCCCCATATAATAAGAGTATTAATGTGATGTAATGTATTGTTCACATTTATTAGTCAATTATAAGATTTTCTGCAGTTTGGATTGGGACTGGAGAGGACAGCTCTAAGAACAGACATGGAGAAGAGGTCTGCCCTGCAGAGAAGGAGTCCAGGTAACTATTTCAAATCCCCGTTCAATGAGGGCTGCAACAATTACGATCGTCCAATATTGACGTGCCTGCAGGCAAAATGCTGAACCTGCAGCTGCTCAGGTGAAGGTGTAATACAGTCCTGGTCATAGGGGGCATTTCTCAGGTTCAGAGCATAGAGCTGTTGAACAGTTTTCCTCCAAAGCGAGCTGATACTCAAAGGCTTAATTTCCATTAAAATTAGGTTTAAAACTGAAGGATTTGCTGTGTGATTTTAGTTCCACCATTTCGTAAAAGAAACTCAGAAGAATTAAGACATATATATATAAATATGTAAAGCCCTCTGAGTTTTGTGTGTGCATGTATTAATAAAACATAATTTTACATGGTTTATTTTAATTTTAAAGCCTCAGTGCAAATAAAAATTCCTGCATATAATGTGTGCTCTGGCAGGAGAGAAAGAACTCTTTTAATAAGCCTTTTATTCTTTATCCATTCAGATATTTCTGTCACTGGAATGATGGCAGCTTTAAATAATCTTCCTAGAAACGAATTTTTTAATACTGTGAGGTTTTTCCACAGTTGTTATAATTCTTGCTTTCTATCTCAAGCATATTTAACCAGAAATGTTCATGTTTTAACAGCATATTGGGTTCTTTAGCTGCTGCATGTTTCACTGTCTTTGCCAGCTGGTTTCTGACGGTGTCATCGGGGCAGACAGAGGGCAAGCCAGCTGGCTTGGGAAAGCCTTGGAATACCCCAGAACAGCTAAAGAGAGACTGTGGGATGAGGGTCATCTGAGCACCTATATATAGACTGTTCTCTCACCAAGATGGATGGATGGATGGATGGATGGATGGATGGATGGATGGATGGATGGATGATGGATGATGGATGATGGATGATGGATGGAATAAATGGATGGATGGATGGATGGATGGATGGATGGATGGATGGATGGATGGATGGATTGATTGATTGGTGAGGCTTTTAAGGTTTAGAGTCCCATGATTCTTTTTCTTTCGGATCACCTTCTACACTCTCCAACCTTGACAAGCAGCCTGAAGTTCCTCCCTTTAAAAAAAAAGTCATTTGTTTCCTCCACTGGTCATTAAGTATTCATCATAAATAATTACAAATATAACATAAAGCAGTCCTAAGCTGGCTCGCTTCGCCCGTACAAACTAACGGGATGTCTTGGATGTTATATGCATGTGTTGCTAATGCATTGACTTTATACCTTTGAACAATGTTTCCTCACGCGTTAGGTAGACTATGTGATACATCAACGCGATATCATGAAAAAGTGTGTAATAGACACGCTGGTCCACGTGTCCATTTCACGCTTTGCCTCTCCAAAATGTGAAATGCACACGCATGAAGATGTTGCATTAAGTTGCAGAAACAGAAGACGGAGATCTTTTATTTTAAGCCAACATGTAAATAATCACTGGAAGATGTTTAAACAGACATTATTAACTCATTTACATGGATAGACATATTAATCCAAGGACCCTGAAATGTGCTTAATAAATTCTTTGCTCACTAGAGACTTCCCAGCTTTAAATATATTATCTCCACCTGCTGGGAACGCAACTTCTGCATGTCCATTACACGTTTTGTTGTGATACTGGATGGTGTAAGTGCAGGTGAATGGGATTTGGCCGTGTAAATTAAATAAAACTTGAGCTTTCAGTTTCCCACTTCCAGTCAAACCCAGGCCGGCTGCTGCACTGCAGTGTTATGTGATCCTGACCTGGCCAGTTTGTGCAGGTTGGAGAAGATTCCCTCTGGGACGCTCTCTATGAGGTTGTGGTCCAGGCTGAGGGTGTTGACGCTGACGAGCAAAGCAATGGTGTCCCAGGGGATTTCCACCAGGTTGTTATAGCTCAGATCCAAATCCTCCAGAGTCTCCAGGAAGTCCTGTGAGGGCGACAGAGGTAGGATGCTATCAGTGACTTGCCCAAAGTGGTATAATTTAAAAAACCAAGCATGACTTTGCTTTATCTTTAAGTGCTGAAGTGTAATATTAAAGGGCAAAGAGACAGATAATAAATAAGAAGGATAAAAAATGGGAAAGAGATGAAAATGAAAATTGTAAATAAAAAAAGGGAAGGAAAGAATTATTTCCCCCACTTTTCCAACAAAAGTGGGGGAAATAAGTACAAAAAAATCTTTGGTATAATAAGAAAAGATACAAATTCAGAAATAGAAAGAATGTAATCCTGAAAATGTAACGTCCAGATGATCAGAATCATCTTTCTGGGAATCGAATCCAAACAAAGAAAAAATGGAATCAATTACTCCGGTCAGTGGTGTACACTCCAAACCAGGCTCTTCTCTCTAATTGCCTCTAAACAATTCTCATAATCTGGACATAGATGAAATGTCACGAGTCAGCACACATTACAACGAGCAAAAACACAAAACAAAGACGGAGAAGAAGAGGAAGCTGGATTGAAGGAGCGCAATAAAAGCCTGGTGATCAGCTAAAGTGTTGTCGCTGCTGTAATTGCTCTCATAATTCACACAATCAGGACAGTGTTTGAGTGTCACAATGCCTTGATTCTCATTACAATAATCTATGCTTTATTGCTTTTTCAACAAAGGGAATCTCATTTCTCACTGACAAAAGAAACTTTAAGAGGCGTGAAGAGAAGTTCAGAGAGAGCAGAGTCCCAACTTGTCTCCGTTCCACGACTGTCCTCTCAAGAAAATGACTGATTTTCTTCAAACTGCTGAAAATAACTGTTTATGTGCAGTTTAATGGTGGAAAATCGGTGTTTGAAATACGTTTTCACAGTGGGGACTGGAGTTTTCTACCATCATGCCCCAAAGCCAGTAGACGACGATCTCAGCCACGTTCAGCATGCTAACGAATAGCTTACAAATGAAAATGATATTTGTCTTGTCTTTCCATTTAACAGATTTTTGTTTGCTCGCTTCAGTGTTAGGCTCACAGTATTACCAGCATTTGTACACAAACTGAACACATTGTTATAAAGTTTGGCTATCTGCCATTGTGATATTCTGTACTTGTTTATATGACAGAAAATAAGGGAGAGTAGATCAAGGTTAGTGTATTGTGTTAAGAAATTATATCTATCTGTGTTGGAGCCTCTCCCTTAGAGATAGGGTGAGATGTAAGGCCATCCGAGAGGGGCTCAGAGTAGAGCCGCTGCTCCTCCAGAACGAAAGGAGTCATCTGAGGTGGTTCGGGCATCTGACAAGGATGCCTCCTGGGCATCTCTTGGGTGAGGTGTTCAGGGCATGTCCCACTGGGGCAGACCCAGGACACGCTGGAGAGATTATATCTCTTGGCTGGCCTGGGAACGCCTTGGTGTTTCCCCGGACAAGCTGGAGGAAGTGGCTGAGGAGAGGGAGGTCTGGGCTTCTCTGCTTAGGCTGCTGCCCCCACGACCCCAACTCGGAAAAGAGGAAGAAGATGGATGGATGGATGTTGAAACTTCCTGCATACAACGCATTCAGATATAACCGCACCTGCACACACTGACCATGTTTGTACCTTTTGTACACATTCTGCATGTAAGAGAGAAGCAGCATGGATGCACTGAGACAAAAACAGGCAAAGGTTATTTCTGTTTGCTGCTTTGATTTTTACGTTTCAGACTCTTGCAATTGTGCAGTTGCAGTGTGCTGGTTGTGCCCCCTGTTAGCCTCACACAGAGCAAAACAGAGAGCAGAGGACAGAAACCGGTTCTTTAATTTAATCCCAATATGATATTGCAGTGTATTTTAGACTTAAAGAAAAAGACGTTCTTCGTGTATATTACCTGGCAGTGACTGACTGTGTTTGGACAGCAAAAAATATAAAAAATATTAAAAAAAAATATACACTGAAGTCTCATCAAGTGTCAGTGTAATCATATTTTTATGCATATGGACAAAAAATGATCTTTTTTGTGTGCTGTCTGCAGGATGTTTAAAAAAACTTGTATTAAACTACATTTAGTGGAAATTGACCCTAAGTGCTGGATCTCGAGGGACTTTTAGTAAGATCAACTTTAGTTATTATTATGATTTAGTTGGAGAAACAGCACTTATTCTTAGAAAATAAAATCTTGAAAGTGAGAGTGACGCGAAGGCGGAAAGGGAGGAGGAGAGGGTTAATGCCATGTGTAAAATGAGACACTGTCTGATACAGCGAGCGAGAGCAGAGCAGTGAGGCTCGGACTAAAGTTCAGACAGTCCAATCCATTAGTGAGGTCAGAGTTCACGCCACTCTAGTTTATCTTCATGAAATTTCCGCAGAGGTCTGTGAGCCAGTCCTGAGGGGACACTTTTAGTCCTTTAATGAGCAGAGAAAGGACAGCATCATCAAGACGGGGGACACGGTTTATTCTAAGGCCGGGTTATTAAAAAGGTGTCCAGCTGGGCGGCGGAGTGAGGCAGGCAGGCAGGCCTGGCTGCTTCTGCTGGACTTTCGAGTTAGAGCCAAAAATGTTGTCTCATTCTCACACAACACTTGACCCTCGGCACTGAAACTTTTCATTAATGACTTTGCAATAACTTTTCCACTCACGATCTTGGAAAACGGCTCTTTGTGTGAATGCTTGGTTGACAACGAATGTGAAAAGCACCGATTAAAATGTGGTGGATTTAAAACACTTTGTTAGTGTAATTTGGGCTTACCCAGAGGAGCTGGTGGCAGCAGAAAGAGCAATTTAAACACTTCTAAGAGTTTTTGCATCCTTTATGTGAGTGATTTTAGTTCATTTTCAGAGCAAGTTCTTAATTACACTGTGAAATGGTTTTGCGTATTGAGAAGCAGAGCTTAATTTGTAGGACCACTAGGATTATTTTTTAAATTGAAATCATAATTTTAAAGTTACTTCACGTACGAGGTTAAATGGACAGTTTTTGTCCGTCTAGTTTTATTTATGTGTCTAGATTATGGCCCAATTTCTGATATGAAATTAAATTAAACAAAAAGTTCTTCTTCATGTGTCTTTGAGGACACGATCAAGATGGTGATTTCTGTTCTCCAGAGTTTCCTTCCTGGTTTAATAAGTGTTAAAAACCTTCAAACTTCAATATGTTTAGTTTAACCACCTTATTTTTACATATTTAAAAAATATACATTTTCTCTGCATGAGCTGGATGTTTAGCTATGCTTTAGTACCTGAAAGGCTCCCTCTGATATACTGTGCAGCTGGTTGTTGGCCAGGATGAGGTGCCTCAGGTTCACCAGGCCCTGGAAGTGAGAGTCATCCAGCACAGTGAGGCGGTTGGCATCCAGGTGGAGGGCGTGGAGGTCCTGGAGATCAGCAAAGGTGTAGGGCCTGATCTGACTGATGGTGTTTCGACTTAGTGTCAGGTGGATCTGGACATGCAGGAAAGCACAAGATCCACATTAAATAACACATTTTCATGTAAAACACTGGTTCAGTGTTTGTTGCCAACTCAAAAATGGTGAAAACTGGATAAAGCAATCTAATAAGGCTCCCTTTGGCATATTTCTGCATAGGGAGGTAAGGGATAGCTTATGAGTCACCACTTAAGACATAATGTTTAGTTTGAGCAGGTTGAACTCTCGGGACTGTGGAGATTAAACTTGTATTTAACCTTCCACCTTTGTTCATGAATGATACCAGTAATTAACATGACAGTACAATGGGTCAATGAATGAGTCCGGTATCCATTTATACTTAAAGCTATCATTAAAAAGCTCACTGCTGAGGTCAGGAATTGCAGTCTGCTAAATACCTCCACTGTACACAAAATATGAGCGCAAAGATGCAAAAATATATTCTATCAACACCCAAGAAAAGGTCAATCAGCCCCCACACATTTCGAATCTGCTGTGGAAATGAGCCTCGATCACAGGGGACATCTGTGGCGCTCCGTCACGCTCATCACCAAACGATTAGAGCCTCATTTCCCACGTTTCCTTGTGTGTGAGCAAACATCATCCATGCCGTTGTGCTCACGCTAGAGAGAACAGTTATTTTTCACACACTAAGGAAGTCTCCAGCTGTGACAAGTGTGTCTCTTTGGTGGGTAAATATGGTGATGTTGGTGGTTTTCTTCTTGAGCTGCGTGCAGTGAAGCCTCGTCGCCCCCATTACTGTGATTACGGTGGGATTAATTAGTGAAATCCATTAAGATATCAGAAATGTCACCTCAGTCAACATGTAGTGCTGTAAGGGGCAGATGTTCCTAATGTTTTCTGAGCTCTCTGTGGAATAAACATGACATGTTGCCTCATGTCTTACTTTCACATTCAGCGTTTTCTTTACTCTGACTGATGAATGCTTGCAAACCCTCCTCAGATGCTATCGCACCATTAATCTGTGATGCTCGGTTTATTTCCGAATTTATTTTGAACTCAAGTGAGGCAATTTACTCTTTCTGTACTCTCACTGCTCAGGTAAATGCACTTCAAATAGAGGTGTCCTGAATTTCTGCATTTCTGCCATAGGATGCTGCACGGTGAGTCTAGTTTTTGACCGACAGCTTTACAGAGATGCAAACTTCATAAATAAAGATATTAGAATAAATATGATCTAACTGTGTGACAAAACCCTGTTCTAGATAGTGTTCGCAGTGTTGTTCTGTGCATTAGAAAACATGTATTTAAGTATCACTCTGGTCTGTCGCTCCTTGTTTGTTGGGTCTGGATGGTTCTGGCAAAGACTTACAGGCTTTTTGGGTCAGCATCTCTTCATCTTTATGTATTAAGGAATTAACAGATAAAAACTAGCTGAGACATTTTTGTTGTGTGATAACAAAACATCATTCACCCTGTTTTAATTTCTGCTACTGCAAAGCTAGAGAGACACAAGGATGATGATTAAATTAAAGTATTTACTTCATTTTGCAGTAATGATGTGTTTCTATTAGTGCTATCATCTTTAATTTGATTAAAATGACGTTAACGCCATAACTGCGTTAAATCTGTGCAGTCCTTCGCACGGGGCGATCCACGTTAACTCGCTAACAGAAATTTGCAGCGTTAATGCGGTTATGGCGTTAACGTCATTTTAACGAGATTAACACTGACAGTACTAGTTCTATGTAAATGTGTCTATGGACTGACTCACTTTTGGAGCCAGCCTCAAGAGGCCATTAGAGGAACTACAGTTTTTGGCATCGCTGCACTGGCTTCACTTTGTATGCAGGACAGTCATCAACTCTTCGAAAGGAGGATGGCTGCAGTATCAGGTGGGAATAGTTACTCTGTTACTCCATTTCAGAAGCTCATTAGCAAAAAGTGAAACTCCTGTAACGAGCTATTTCACAGTATCAAACAAGGTCACATGACCACAAAGCTGTTTCTAACACCCTTTCTGCTGCAACCTGTTCAATGTCACTGCATGACTGAGACTTGACAGCAGAGAAACCTTCCTGTAGTTGATCAAAGCTGTTTTATTAAAACTCCTCATAGCTTCAAAATGTTGCTTTTAACTTATAACATCTTGCATGAATCTGAACTGTTGCTGCGATATAGCTGAAGTAATAATGGGCACTGATTCATCTGTGATGGCTTAATACGTCTTTTGGCTCAGTGTGCAAAAAAATGTAATTCATGTAAACAAAAGGCTGTTTAATAAGCTAATAAGTACAAAGCATGGCTGAGTAAACATAATCAATATGTGGGGCATCAGTAACATAAATGTTTAGAATAACTTGGTTGCTGTGATCTTTTTCATGCAAAGCTAAAACAACATTAAAAAAAGAGATTTCTGGCAGGAGCGGCTCAGGTGGAGCCTGCCTGGCAGAAGGTCGCTACAGTACAAACATGAATGGGAAGGTGTTAAAAAAGCGAGCTCTGACCAGGCTGGTCATGTTGGCGAAGTCACGGTGCCTCAGCGTCGTGATGAAGTTGTCCATCAGCCTGAGCTCGGCCGTCTGGCGGTCAATGTTGGGCGGGACGAAGAGGAGGCCCGTCTTGGCGCAAAGCACCGTGTAGGAGGGCAGCAGATTCTGGCACGTGCACCGCTTCGGACACAGCATGGACGAGGAGCAGGAGGGGAGGGAGGACAGGAGGATGAAGAGGAGAGGGCAGACCAGCAAGGAGATGACATCCATGGCTGCTCTCCTGCTGCAACAGAGAAATTAAGAACACATCAGTTCATGCAGCAGCACACACTCAAGTATCAAACTGGACTTTAAAAACACCCAGCAGGGGAGGAAAATGACTTCCAGAGCTCACGCGGAGCATCAAATTAAGAAAAAAAACTGCACTTGATCCAAATCGGCACTCCTTGGTTTGATTTAAAGGGCTGGTTATTCAGCAAAGACAGTCAAACACTGCAGGATGACACTATAAATGATTATTCATCACTGCAGAAAACACGCTGTGTTTTTCTTCTTTTCTGCTTTTTTTTGGCCGTGCACAGCAACACAGCAATATTTCTTTTATGCATCTTTTTCCACAAAAAGTTTCCAGAAGAAAAGTTTTATATTAAAGGGGAGAGGAGACAAGAGATAGATGGCTAAGGAGATGGGAACAGGAGGGGAATCAGAGACACCGAGGTAAATGAAAGATTTTAAGAGCATGTTATTGCAGCACTTTCCCTTTTTTTTCGCTGAGTAAGTTGTCCTGGGAAAGTGAAAGTAAACAGCATGCATACGACCAATTAACCTCAGCGCACTCTTATGATTGCAATCTAAAGAGAACATTAAAGAACACAAATTACGCAGTGTGCAGTTGTCTGCCTCACTTCATAAATTTCAGAGGTGTTTTTGTGCATAAAAATGAGACCAAACCAAGTTTCCCAGCCATGGCAATAAAGGAATACATTTACATTCATATTGATTTCTCTGTATTCAGTTTGTAAGTTCAGCTCGGCGGAGCCCTGAATAAATTCATACGAAGAGAAAAGGGAAACACACAAAAGCGGGAATGACACACGCAAAGGAAAATCATGACAACGCACACACTCATTCATGCATGCGTGTGGACTCCCGCATGTGCACACACTCTGAAAAGTTCTTCTGAGTTAGATGCCGAGCGACTGGAGGAAGGTCGATTGCAAATAACAGCGGAAAGAGACGCGCTCTTTTATTTACGGTGCTGAAATATTCAAACTGTGCCTCAGCCTGCAGCACAGAATACAGAAGAGGAAGCGTCTGTGTCCTCATAACGTGGTAGAGTGCAGGATACGCAGTTAAATGTGAGCAACTAATGAGAGAGATGTAATGGAATGAGATAAATTCAATGGAAATGATGAGGAGAATTCAAAACCCAACTGAGACTACACTCAAATGTCAATGGGTAATTCAGGAGTGTGCACACGATGGGAATGCGAGCGTTCAAACAATAATGAGCGCCGACTGGAGCTCACAAATTTGTCACGTGAATGAGAATCTCAAAGACGTTCGGCCAGGCTCAGGGTAAACGGAAAAAGTTTCATATGTCGCATCTGTGACTCATCAAACAGAAGGGTTTCATTCATTGACCAGGAGGTCCCGCTGATATCAAAATGTCTTTAAAAGGAGAGACCTGGCCAAAGCAGCAGCAAACACAGCGTGACAGTATAAGCATGTGCCTCCTCGAGCCACATACATTCAGATCTTTAAATGTAGTCCATGTCCAAGGTGCACAGTAACAATACGCGCATATGAACAGCATGCATGAAAAATGAAGCTCAAAGAGGAGCATGGCTTGGAACTTCCACAGCTGAGAGAAAGAAACAAGCTGGAAGTTTGTTTCAGTTTAACTATAGTTTCCTGCGAGTTGTCAGTGACGACTACCAAATTATAATAAATGTAAAGGTGAGAGAGAGAGCACAGGCTGAGGGAATATTGGACACCGAGAAGGAATGGTAAATGGTAAATGGACTGATTCGTATATAGCGCTTTTCTACTCTCCCGGAGTACTCAAAGCGCTCTATACAACATGCCTCATTCACCCATTCACACCCACTCATACAAGCACTTCTAAACTCAAGTGCAAACCAAACTACATGGTCCACTTGTTTGGGTAAACAACAACATTAACATTTACCCTGGACTCTGAACTCCTGGCACAGATGCCAAGTAGCACCTTGCGGTTACCACTAACATGTTGGTTGTTGGCTTTTAGAGAACAGCAGTAATTGATGCCTGGGAGAGAGGATGAGCTCATACAGTGCTGTGAAAAAGCATTTGCCCCCTTTTCCTGATTTTTGGATGAAACATGTAAGCGTGACAAATATTGTCAGGACCAGTGAGTCCACCTCTGAATGGTTTTGGTGTGGCTTACTCAAAGTTTGGACTTAAATCTGATTGATTTTTTAAACTTTAGGCTTTAAACTGGACGTTCATGACTGAAAACCCTCCAGTGTGGATGAATTAAAACAAGTCTGCAACTAGGAGTCAATCAAAATTCCTCCACAGCGACGTGAAAAGGCTCATCGCCGATTATCAGAAAAACTTGATGGCACATTTTCCACACAGTGGCAGACAGGTCTGAGGAGCTCTTTTTCATAAACGAATCATTCAATCATATTTACTCGGGTCATCTTTGTCTAACTTTAGAATTAGTTTGCTGATCTAAAACATGTAAGTATGACAAAAATACAAAAAAAGAAATCAGGAAGGGGGAAATGCACAGCGCTGTATATGTGCTGAACACATTAAACATAGCACACTGATGGTGTGAGGCAGAGGTGACCAATTATCTCTACTGTTTCAATTTGTTTACACCTCGTTAATATACACTGTTTCGTACTTTTGCAGGTTTTTTAGGCGCTGTAAGATGTTGGGTCTCAGAAGAGCACTGGTGCTCTGAGAACAGATTTAATTTGTTTAGTCAGGCCAGCTTAGCGTGAGAAAAATGCAAAACAGTTCTTTTTCAGACTACAAGCACTTCTCAATCTCCGTCGCTCTCTCTCCTCTTTTCATCACTTGCTTCTCGACTGAAAGTGCTTCTCATTTCAATTGCATTGCCTCTTTTTTCCATCCCTCTACTTATCTTTCTGCCTGCATCATCCCATCATCCCTCTCTCAAACCCTTTTCAGCTGTTTCCTGTCACCTCTCACTTCTGACACTGCAGACATCCCTTCATTCCTCTTTCCTCCCATCCTAACATCATTCTCTTCCTCCATCTGTATCACTGCCTCTATCCATCCTTCTGTCTCTCCATTTTCATCCCTGGAAGAGCATTTACTCATCTATCTCTCCAAATGACTTACATGTCCATCCCTTTCCCCTCTGTGCATCTCTCTCAACTCTCTTTGATCAACTCATTCTTCATCCATCTATCCTTACCACTAATTTTTCACACTGTCATCCTCCTGTCATCTCCCCTTCTATTCATCGCCTTTGCGTCATTCTCTTCCTCATATTTAAAAATAGTACGTTACATGTTTGGGTCTGCTGCTTGCAAAATAAAAGGCACGCGCTGAGCAACATGTCCTCAGATGATAAAGAAATAACAGGTTTAACATTGAAATGATCATTTGTATGTTGATTGAGTTTCATGGTTTGCCGGCCAGCCCTGAGTTAAAGTGACCTTCAAAGAAGCAGGAGGCACTACTGAGAGCAGCGGTACTTCATACTTGCCTCTAATTTGTTTTGACTGGACCTTGGGGTAAGGTCCCAAATATGGTCTTGAAATTCTTACCAATCACATCTTGGCATTTTGGTTTGTAGCGTGCTAGCGTGCTATCGAGTGGCAAACGCTGGGACTGAAAAAATGAAGCCTAGTCAGAAAAAACTGCAGTTCTTGGTTTGGCCACATGAGGCTGCCTCATGCCTCTCACATGTTAAATGACCAAATTTAACAGCGTTAAATAACACGTTTAGCACCTGATACAAAAAAAGAGTGCTGCTGGGCATCATCTCAGCTAATACGTCCACCATTTTTAAAACAACCTGTAGTGCTGCAGCTTTGAGCTGCATAATAACTCTGGCATTCTAACATGCTCCTAATCAGGATACTTGCTATTTAAAAAAAAAGATTATGGTGATAAAAATCATCATGATGAGCCAAAAGTTTCAAACTGCAGCAAAATGTTTGAGCCTGAAGAAGGTACAAGGTGCTGGAGTCTATCCCAGCTATCACAGAGCAAGAGGCGGGGTACACCACGGACAGGTCGGCAGTCTGTGGGAGGGCTAACACAGAGAGACAGACAACCATTCACACCTTGGTAATTTAGAAGTACCAGCAAACCCCACTAACTGCATGTCTTTGGATTGTGGGAAGAAGCCGGAGAACTCGGAGACAACCCCCGCAAACACGGGGAGAACATGCAAACTCCTCACAGGAAGACCTGAAGGTGGAGTCGAACTCAGGACCATGAATGTGTGAACCAATTTATTTATACATTTTCACTGGAAAACTCGACAAAATCAGTGGGATGAAATCTCAGGGAAGTGCAAATATCTATAAAAATATCTTTTTGAACGTCAGAGCAACCTAATATTCCCAGAATGCCATTACCCTTTTTCCTCCAAGACCACCTCTGCAAAGGCCACAGCTTTGTAAAGTGGTGAAAAATCCTAATAATTATAGTAAAATATGGTAGTGGGAGAAGTTTCTCTTTGGGGCACTCGAAGATGCGCTCAAGCATGCGGTTTACGGTTGTCAGCATGCAAACATCAGCTGTTCCTAAAGCTGACCAAGTACTTTTCTTTCCTAAAATAATTTTCATTTCTTTTTCAGTTCAGTTTTATTTTATAGCACCAAATCACAACAACAGATGTGCTAAGGTGTTTCGTGTTGTAAGGATTAAATGTAAGGTGTTGATGTCTTTAGAGTATTTTTTGAATTAATATGGTCAATGAACAAAGGACAGCTTTTTAACACTTACTGTGTGTCCCATACATTTTGTCTTTCATGGTAAAAAGTGCCTAAAGAATCACAAGAGTGAGCAGAAATGCAATCACACCTACAGAAAGTCGCGGTGCCAGCTAATTATTTTGGCTCGTCAGCATATAGAGTGAGATAAAAAAAAAACATAATGGAGAAGATGGCAGAAAGAAGGAAGTGTAGTTCAATATCTGAGGAAGTGAAGAAGGTAGAGCACAGAATCAGTATAACATCGGGTGAGGACGAGGGACAGAGAATAGGTGTGGATGAATAGGCCGAAGAAAGAAAGCCAGAGGAAAGCCACTGAGTGGGTGGCAGCTTGATGAGAGGATGAGAGCAGAAGTTCCTTTTTCTGACCAGCTGGTGGAGATGTTTAGCTACAGCTTCAGGAACATGAGAACACACACACATGCAAGTGAACACACAAACATGCAAGTGAACACACAAACATGCAGACTCAGGGCTGAGGCAAAGTCAGGCCACTATGCTAAAGCGATGTGTATACTGCAGGAACAGAATGAAGACGAACGCTGCGAGAAACAGAGAATAAAACACACAAGGTAGAGAGACGTATGACATCTGAAGCAGGAGGGAATATTTTACATTCATCAGACCGTAAATATTCTGAATTCTGTTCTCTGTTTCAGTAAGCCCGACTGCTGCCTCTACCTTACACTCATAGGCTGCTTCCTATAACTTAAGCATCAAATGCTGCTGTGGCTTGAATATGTTTAAGGAACAAAATGACACTTTGCTTACTTTCTGCTTAATTTCTACATTTTATTAATTTCCATGAGGTCGGAGGATCGTATGTGATCACCTTACATTCACAGCTCTGCTGCGATGCAGTGCTGAGGACTCATGCACCCTTCATGTTGGAAGGGTCAGCCAGTCAGAAAAAAAGGAGGAAGAGGATTGAAGCTAAAATGGCTTATTTCAGACAGATGATACGCTAGGGCTGCACTGTAGCTCAGTATAAGATAAATAAAGATTATTTTTAATGTAACATTCCCACATTTATATGTACGGAAGCACTTTACAAAGAGCTTTAGACTACACGTCACATTTTAACCAGTGGATTCTCAACACTTTAAGCACGTTATCTGTCTCCCATCCAAGGCCAATTTATAATCAGCAGCTACCCTAACGTGCATGTCTTTGGACTGTGGGAGGAAGCTGAAGTACCCAGAGGAAAATGTACCCAGAGGTAACATGCAAACTACACAGAAAGGCCTGAGCCAAAGAGATGTCTCATTAGGGCAAGAAGTTCGCTTTGAATCCTGTATCAACTTTGTCCAAACCAACGTTGTGTTTGATTCAGAAGAAAAAGCTTCAGCTAATGATAACAGGCTGTACATGCATGACTGTGTTGTATATCATGGCAACAATTTGGATAAACAGATTGTATTTTTTATTATGCAAGTCTCATTTTGGTCCAAAACACATCATAAAGCAGTGAATAAGCCTTTGTTCCTCTTCAGCTCAGAATGATTATGCAGTTTGATCAATAAAGATATGAAAAGTATGTTTGTGTGCTACTGGTTTAGTCCAAAATATGTTTTGCAATTTATCACAAATATTCTTTTTGACTAACAAAGCCAAGAGTTCCTCGAGACGACGGTTGTTGTGTTTTAACACTATAAAAATGAAACTGAGCTGATTTAAAATCACTTCTCTGAAGCTCACAGAAAGATTCACGGATGCTTCAAGTTACACGTCGGTAATGTTGTGCTACTGTTTTTTACTTTTTGAGTAAAAAAACTAATCTGATCCCAGCGTGTCCCACTTGTAAGAGAATAAGATTTCACATTTTTAATGCAACACTCCTTAAATGAGACATGATTTTACAGAGTGATCACAACATGTCTCCCAGCAGGAGACAAGCTGAGCTTAAGATTTCTGTCACATCATCTCCATCTATTTATCTGCGTGTCTGCCACTGCAGCTCCGACACAACCAACTCGCTGATGATGATCTTTGAATCGATGCATCTGAAATGGAATTAAAATCAATAGTAACTGGCATGCACGGGGCAACTGATGTTGATGTCTGGGTTGGATTTATACATATTAATACAGAATGTTTACCATCCGTGCCAACACCATGTTCCTGTGCAGATGGAAAAAATGAAATCATAGCAGCAAGTGCACAGAATATTGAATTTATGGCACATAATGATGTGCACGATCCACTATCATTTATAGGAGGTCAATTAGAAGCTTAGACTAATAAGATACGCTACATAAAGATAAAACGCAACTCAAAGTAATAAGAAAACTGTTAGTTTAATTAGTTTAAGGATTCATAAAATAGGAAATAGGTCATTGAACACAAATTCCCATTCATTAATTGAATAAAGTCCTTCTAGGCTCACCACTCCTTAGACATCTTAGTAACAGCTCTGGGCATTTGTTTAGGAAGTTATTTTTGAAGTTTCCTTCTAAATGAAAGGGAAGAAAGCTTCAATTAACTTCAATTTTTTAAAGGTCACTGGGACACAAAAACTGCACGTATGCTAATTGAATCTACTGAAAACTGCCGACTTTGCCCCAAAACAGGCTTTAAAAAGTCTCTTTTTCACCTTTGCACAGTCGCATTAATGGATCAGTCTGTAGTGCCAGCACAGTCAACATCTCTGGCTTCCTGCTAATAGTTGCTACTTCTTCACTATAAGCACGAGTAGCTGTGCTCACCAAAAGGTGGAGCTGTGGGTGACACCATGACTGGCTCATATGCTTTGCAGCTTAGCTGTTGACTAGCAAGTGCAGGACAACCACCTTTATTTAAGCAGCATTTCTCTTAAATCGTGCCAAAAAACACCACTATTTAAAGGACTGCAATGTACATTTTATAGCAATGTTGATTAATGAGTTTTGCTCATATGATAAAGACTCTGAAAATGCAACTGTGCAAAAAAGCCGACTGGAAACAATAAATGCAACAAAACTGTGACAACTGGGTATTAAAAACGATAGAAAAGCATAAGAGAAAACACTCACAGAAGCTAGTTTTAGTGAGTTTCAGAAAGGGTGAATAATTCAAATATCATCTGACACCTGAATGTTTTACTTTGCTGTACACAGATGTGTCATCAGCGTCAGGTGGTTGTAGTATTAGCAGATGAAAGAAAAAGGTTAAAAAAAGTGATGTTGTTAAGCATGTCTGCTTTATTGATTCAGATGCTTTCACTTATGGGCTGCCGAGTAAGTATGTGTGCCCACTTTCAATGGAAGCTATTGTTAAACTCACAGCAGCTCTGAAAGAAGACCCATCGCTCAGTGACAGACTGAAAGAACCAGTGACAGAATTGAGCAAAATGCTTGTCCTTAAGTAATTAGACAGCAGCCAGCAAAGTGCAGTTATTCTACACAGTTCCAGACTGCAGTCTTAAATTCAACATTTTATTACAGTATTATAGTTTTGTGATCAAAACAGGCTGTGACAATAATGCTGCCGCAGCCAAATATAGACGTGCATTTTCCTTTAGTCACAGTGCTTTTAAGAGTGATGACAGTAAGAAGTTACTACAAGTTTACAGCTTACAAGAAGCCTTAATGCTGCTCATTTGTGTATGTGTGTGTGTGTGTGTGTGTGTGTGTGTGTGTGTGTGTGTGTGAATGCGAGACACGGAAAACAGGCAGACAAATTTCAATTTCAATTAACATCAATCACTGTCATTTATACCGATGACATGTTAATGGATTTTGCATACACATGACACACTGGTAGGCCGTGCATCATGGAAATTGTCATTTATATTTAAATGTCATTTCATTTCTACAGTCATCACCGTTATGCTCATTACAAGCCACATTGGGTAAAGCTGACAGAGTCGTACTTTAACCGGGAGCTGTAATCAATATCACTCAGAGAGCAGCTTCCATATTCAAATGCACATCCTCTTTATCTCGCGCAGTCCCAGTCTCCACTGCTGGCTCTGTTTATTATTGTTTTATTTACGGAATATTTTATTTGATGCCAGGGCCACGAGTGATTACATAAAAACACCATTACCATGCAAATCCCACCATCCCACCAGTCACCTCTAATCAGATAAATCACTCCACTGTGTGTGGCACATACTGAATATAAAAAGAACTAAAAGCAACACATATTCATACATCTTTTCCAGAGTTTCCAGCTTTTTGAGTATCTGAGTATACAGTATATTTAGAAAGGTTAGGAGACAGAAATGGGCAAAATAAATCATACGCTGATCATTTCAGGCTGAATTTTTACACACGGCATAGACATCTATATTTAATTAATCAATACAGAAATAAAGCAATGCTGGAGGACACGGTGAGCAGCAATGTGGATGTTCCAAAGAATGAATATAGTGTAAGTGAGAGTGTGGATCATGTTTATTAATCTTTGTTTCTGGTGAATAACAAAGAAGACTGCCAAACCTAGCATGCACACTATATCATTTTGTTAACTTTACATCTTGTTCTGATCAGAGAGACTAAATTCAAACCTCAAACTACCAGTGAAAAAATAAGAAAAAGACAAAAACACTTTGTTGTTGTTGCTTCGACTCAAGGTTCCTTGCTCTCTTATCGGTATCGTTGATCTCACTTTGATTGGGCTGCCATCGCTGCCTGCTAGTGATAATCGTATTCCTGTTTGTTCATGAGCTGTTCTCAGGAGAGCCTGGGAAATGCAAATGCTGTGGTAATGTCACCAGAGGGGTCTTGAGGCCTACTGGGATTCCACGTCATCATTAGATATTGACCAAGATTACTTCTTTCCTCACTGCTGGGGAGGAATACTACACTTGAAATGAGCTTATTTTTCCATCTGTCTGAAAGTCTTTAAATCCAAAGTTGGCGCCTACATAAAACAATTCACTGCTTGTTTTACCATCAGAAAAAATAAATAAATGGATACATTTTTTTACGAGTTGGGGGAGAGTGAAGCGGGGCACTGACAGATGTATTGGTGCAGCATCAGCAGGGATGTTGTGAAGAGAGAGCTGAGCATGAAAACAATGTTGACTGGTTGATCTGAATTCCTGCTCTCACTTATGGCCACAAGCTCTTCGTAGTGACTGAAAGAATGAGATGATGGATCGGAGCAGAGGCTTCCTCCAAAGGTTGGCTACGCCCAGCTTTAGAGACAGGTCATGGTCACTCAGAGTAAAGCCGCTCATCCTCCACAACAAAAGGAGTCAGGCAGTTTGGGTATCTGACCAGGATGCCTCCTGGGCACCTCCTAGGTGAGGAGTTTTGGACATGTCACACTGGGAAAAGGCCCCGAGATGACGCCCTGGGGCAGACCCAGGACACACTGGAGTGATTACATCTCTTGGCCAGGTTTGGTACATTAGTTTCCCCTGGAAATGTTGGGCAGGGGGGTGGCTGGGGAAAGAAAGGCCTCGCTGCTCAGAATACCCCCACAACCTGTGGGCATGGATGGACGGATTTTTCTATTATATTCATATGCTTATTTTTTTAACCCAGCGTCACACAAATCAAACAGAGTTAAGGTAGATGTAATAAAAACAAGTAAGAACAATCCCAGAATCAAGAGAAAAAAAGAAAGAAGAAGTAAAACTGACACTGAATTATTAAAAAAAATACTGACTTTGAAAGTAAAACAGGAAGTAAACAAAAGACAAGTACAAAAGTTAGAGATATGAAGCCCGACAGAAGGAAGCACCGCTAAAGAAATACAAGACTGAAGGAGGACATATCCAAGTCACCTCTACTGTAGTCTTGCATTTTTTCTCCCCATTTTAAGTTAATGTGTGGATACCTGTAACGAGAGCCACAACAAACATTCTCCTTGCAACATCTAAGCTTTGTAGTGTTCTTTAACATAGAAACACACAAATGGCACAGAGTCATTAGTGGTGATTTTTAAGGCAGCGAGTTTACATGTATGTTAGACTACATGGGTAGTTCATAAAATCAGCTCCATCTCCACTCGTCTCCATCTCTCATCGTAGGCTGTGGAAAATGAATAAACACATTCTCAGTGCTGCTGAGACTGTACGATGGACTGTTTTCTAGGATATTACTCTGACACAAGTTTCTGTTGGATTAACATAATCTAAATAGTACAGCTTTGTCCAGTTACATTTTTCTTTTGAATATCCTCTCTTACATGTCATATGCCGTGATGATTGGATCATCTAAAGCTTACAAAGATTAATTATAAGTGATTATATTCCTTTTGCTCAATCCAGTCTTTAAGTGTTGACGTATGAACTCTGCTTCTAGGTCCAAACTTCTCTGTGTCTATAAAGCTGTTGTGTTTTTAACATGTTTTAACTCTTTGTATCTTGGTCTATTTAATCTGAACAACCCCTAAAAACAGTCAGTGATCAGTGTCGGCTTCTCTCGGTTTTCATTACCGCTAATGAGCTTTTAAAGCTCAGTGTTTAAACCCTTACGATGTAACTACAGCCCAGCCCATGCAGCAGTGTATTCATGACTAACCTCTTATTATTGATGGATTATCTCAGTTGTTCTCCTGACTGAAGTTCGGTTCGTTTACAGCATCCTGCCCTTGTGTTAACTTTTATTGAGTGGAAAAAGTTAGCATTCATTCTCCTGCTTCACTGTGTTTATGCTATGCTAACCATAGCTGTGTAGCTAGCCACCAGGTATCATATTCCAGCTAGCCCAACTTCAGTAACCCTACAAACATCACTGCTGTTTAGTTTTCTGTCTTCATTTATGTCAGAGGTGATAGCAGAGCTGTAGGTTTTCATTTTTCAGAAATCTCTCAGATATTATGTTTTAGCAGAAACTAGCGAGCTAACTCTCTGCTACTTTCTAACTCTGTTAAACTTCATAAATTCAGTTTTCATGGATGTCTGGATGTTAAACTATATTGTTACACCTGGTAAAGCAGCAACATGGATTTTATTTTAATTTTATTAAAGATGAAAGAATTTGGACAGTTTGTAACTCTCAGTGATGCCGTAGAGTTCATTTGACTTTGGGACCTGAAGCAGAGTTTGGACCTGGAAACGGCTAACGACGTCAGGCTTAAAGACCGGATCGGAAGGAAAAACAAGTGGGAGAGTGCCGTCCTGATAGGAAGTGGAAGGCGCTTTGCTAATAACTTTTATCTTTACCAACATCATCGCTATCAGCTATCACTAGAAAACGTTGGGACTATGGGCCTACGTTTTTGTAAAAAAAGACGTTTTCTTGAAAAAACTGTATATGAACCAAACTTATTGCAACCCTAAAAAGTTGCGTATTCTGGTTTTGAGGAGGAATATGTGTCGGATAATCATCATATTCCATATTTCCTAGTGGGTTCGAATGCGCAAACCTGGCCTCTGCAATGCAAACTAACTAGCATTTGCCTTTGATTTTATCTCCAGACACCAGTGAGGCTCTGAAAATTGGTCATTTTAGTCACCTTAATAATGTCCATCAGATGCTACTGCCTGCCCACTCATGGGGTTGGGAGTAATGGGAATAAAAAAAATCTGATCAGTGCAGCTATGAGGAGGCTTTTTTAACAGCTTGGCCAAAACACTTTACTTCTACCACATTTCCTTTTTTTTGCTGCTCAAAACAAGGCACGCACACCAAATCACTGATTGCCTGCAATCCTGTGATCAAAAGGGAGCAAACACAATGAGCTTTCTTAACACAATCCAAAACTCATTGATTTAGAGAAGTGCAATGTGCATGATCAAAGACGTATTAAATTGAATTTTTATGAAAGGCGAACCAGATTTTAGCTCGACTTTGATCTTTGGAGCCTTTGAGGAAAATTCCACGCTGCTGATGAGCCCTCGTTCATCGCTTCATCGCTGAGGCTGAGCTGCTGGACATCGGCTGATACTGGCTGCGGTGGCATTAATATGAATGATGGTGTTGGGAAGTTCATCAGTGTGGAGGAAGGAGTAGCGACGGCGTCGGGCACGGTGTCGTTGTGGGAACGTGTTCACACTCAAACAGATGTAAAAACCTGACGATAACAATGGCTGTATGACTAGATGGGGAAAAAAAGCTTTTAGGCCTTTTTTAGCTTTTAACATGCATGAATTATTTAAACAGATCTATTCTTATCTAAAATAATCTCTTTGGGAAAGATTTACTAACAGTGTAGATCCTTTTTTTGATATTCACTAAACGCAGCGTCAGTTCAACTTAAAGTGCTGCTCATGCATATGTATTTAAAGGTTTTCCAGCTAAGGGAGCTTTCACAGTGAGCCACAGGTTTGCAGTGTTTCAGATTTTAGTGACATTTCAACATAAAGATTGGTCCACAGTGAAATAGTCTCTGTCTGGCTTTTCTTAACAACAACGAACTTCGGTGTGATTTATTTATTTCTTCTTCTCTGAAATATCGGATCTGTTGCAAATCAAACTGAAATATCTGTCAAAACACAGAACAAACAGACCTGAAATGTCTCAGTCTTAAAATATGTCACACTGGTTTCAATAAATACCTGCAGCTCAACACGGCCTGCAAAAAGAAGAAAAAACTAAAACACAGCAAAACAGAGGAATCTGCACATTTCTGCACATGCTGCTGGAACTTCATCATCTGTACATCGCACAGGTCAGTTGTGTCACAAAGATTAGAGGGAGCAGTTTATTAGTAAAGAAAGTCCTGCACTCCACCTGAGCTGTCAGTCCCCAATAATGTGCAGCTGGTGATTTTACCTTCATATCAAAAACGTCAGTTCTCCTTCAGCTGCCTCACTGATCTGATTTTTCACACATGCATCAAACCTGTGCTTAATGTTTAGTAGATTATTCGCTCCTTCAGTGGGTCTACTTGTTTTTAATTGCTAATTTGATGATGCCCTTGCTAGGATGCTGATCATTATTGAAACTACCTGCCTATATTTGGTTTATAAATTAGCGCACTGCAGATTGGCATAGTGCAAATTGACATCTGCAAGTTACACGCTTCACTCTGCATACAGAAAAAGAAACACGGGGCTAATTGTTTGCTTGTTCCAACATGTTGACAAAGAACATAGGCTATGCTGAACGATTTAGCATGATTTAGGCCCACACGGACTCGTTCTGCATCATCTGGTCTGCTGTGTAAAGTGCTCACCTGCCTCTCCACCATACTTCACTGTGCCCTGCCCACACAGAAGACTCTCGCCCGAAATCACACATTCGGTGAAACAACATCTGATAAACCATGGCTGCATGAAGCACCAATTAATCTCAAACCAACAAACAGGAAGACTTTCCTCCTGACTTCACTTGTTTTGTGATGATGATGGTAAATGGACTGGTTCTTATATAGTTCTTTCTTTGCTCTACTTGAGCGTTTTATGCAACACGTCTCATTCACCCATCCACACAGAAGCTCCTCCTTCTGTGTCTGAGTGCTTTCTAGCTGACATGCACACTCGGATGAACTTATCGGGAGCAACTTGGGGTTTGGTATCTTGCCCAATGAGCTCCAGAGATTGTACCACCAAACTTCCAATTAGTGGGTGACCTGCTACCTCCTGAGCCACAGTCACCCCATAATGGATGATTGAAGACACTCCCCGCAGACACATTCATTTGAAAGAAGGCAAAGCCGCAAACATGGACTTATTCACAGATACCAACCTGACATGAAACTAACAGGGAGGCAGGTTAAAACTTAACATCATTCTCATAATAATATAATATTGCTTTAATGCATTACTATTAAAACAATCTAAATTATTGGCACTGATCCTCAATAAACCTGAACATCCCTGTGACGTACCACCTCAGGAGCATGTGTCCTGATGCAATAAGTTCTGAGCTTTCCAACCTGTAACTCTGACGTCACCAACAACACTGCAAACTAAATGAGCCACAAAGAAACAACACAAAACCTAAACTGGTTATAAACTTGTTACTGTGTGGCTGTACACCAGAGAAGCTCAGCACTGTGCTTGCACTAAACTGCTCGTCTACCCTAAGCGCAGTGTCTACAACGTGTCAAATTGCAGTCTTCTGCATGCAATTTAAAGCTGACTTTCACTTTATTGAGACATCACTCAACACAGAGCAAAAACAGTCACAGCTGATCTGAAGGTAGGAAATTCTCCATTAAATCATGCAAGCTCTGATTATGACAGAGCATTTTAAAGTTTAGCAACTTCTCAAAGCCGTGTAAGTGATTTTAAAATGTGCACCAGTGTCGCCACGTTTGAATGGCGCTTAATTTGGCTCCCTCGTAGCCTGAAAAATGGAGCTTTCTAACATGTGCTCATTGTTCATGATCTTTTTATCCTTATTTTAGCCAATTAGGAGCCTTTTTTGAAATTCAGGTGTGTCTGTGTCCCTGCAAACCCACCTATGTCCTCACATCCTTTTAAAGCTGGAACACTGAGTTGTTTCAAGAATACTTTTTTATTGTTGGAACAAATGACTGATGATGGTTTAATTGAATTGAATATTGACATATTGGAACGTTCAGTACCTTGAAGGAGTGGGTACAAGTAACGATAGATCAACAGAACAACTGTTTTTTTGGCAATAAAAGGTTTTTGTATTTGACTATTCCAGAAAATATTTAATTTTTCTTGTAGAACAAATACAAGAAAAACTAAACGGTGGTTTTCGATGTAAGAGGACAGAAAAAAGATGTATCATTGGCACAGTATTGTAAATAGGATCTCCTTCTCAATAGGCTATAAGACCCCTACGGTACGTCCTCATCACATACACACTTCACCTTTTGAGACACTGCTGCACCCGTTACAGCTGCCAGACATCGAACCAATCAAACAGAGGGTCGAGAGTACCGCAGGGGTGGAAAGAATGGAGCGCACACACACTTTGGCACTCCTGCGCCTGTTCCTAACCACAGGGATCACTCGTTTGCCCTCAGTTCATCTTGTAAACTAACAATTCAGTTGAAAGGCTTATTTGAAAGATTTCACGTTGATGCTTAGGTGACTCGAGGGGGCTGTGAAGACAGTGGGCTGGCAGCGGGGCGTCTATGTGTGTGTGCGTGTGTGTGTGTGTATCATGGTTGGGTGAAGGTAATCAGAGTCATCAGTCAGATCGCTTCATCTCATCTCCGTCTCAGCGTGACTCTAGAGCAGAAGCAGGTCACATGACATGCTCAGAGAGACAGAGAGATGTGTGTGTTTGAAAGTGTGTGTATGTGTGTGTGTGTGTGTGTGTGTGTGTGTGTGTGTTGAGAGATGGAAGTAATTTTCTTTTTTTTAATTATATTTTTTAATTATATTCCTGAATGTCACTGGTGTGTGTGTGTGTGTGTGTGTGTGTGTGTGTGTGTGTATCGACATGTATAAACTCTCAGTTCTGTCATGTCGGCTTTGTGAAGACTGTATTTAAATAACTTTACATGTTTAATCTGTGCGCTGCCGCTGCTTGTAGGTGATTGTGTGTGTGTGTGTGTGTCACTCTGTGTGTGTCACTGTGTGTGTGTGTGTGTGTGTGTGTGTGTGTGTGTGTGTGTGTGTCACTGTGTTTGTGATTGTTTTTAGAGTCGATTTTGAATAATTTTACATAATCCACGAACAGAGACGTTACAGCAGAAACAGAGACGACATTTGAAACACCAATCAGCTCTCTGCAGAGCCGACCCACTCTCTGCTGCCTCGTGTTAATTGGGAAAGTGTGTGTACATTGTGTAATATGTGTGCAGAATAAAAGTTCTGCAACAGGATAATTGTACAAATCAAGTTGAGATTTTAATCACTGCATTTTAATGACTGAGATTCAGACCATTCTTTTTTTCACAGTTTGTGGAGCGTTGTCTCCTTATTTTTATCTTATGGAAAATAATATTTTTGCATTTATTTTAATATTAAAATAGACTCTGAAGTATTTTTATTTATTTTCTCATATAACTCTGTAACTGCAATACAACGCTATGGCTCAAAATAATTGCTTTCAAACTGTTTTTTTCCTTCTTTAACCAGTTTATACTGTCACTGATGATGTCACAACTTTAAGCAAATAAGCCCCACCCACACACCCACCAGGGATTGTCAGTTTCTTTTGCAGAATGTGTGAAAGTCAATAAAAATGTTTAAAATGATACCAGTCTGCAGTGACGATGTCAGTGATTGGCAGGCTTGGGGCTTTTGCCTTTGCATCATGACAGACAATATAAACAGCAAATGGCTGCATTTATTCTGTGCCTTCATCCGAAACCTCCTGTTACTGATCACAGCCTGACAACCAGGAGGAATTTTGGCTTCAGCATCTTAAACAAGGTTACTTCAGCATGACTTATAAGCACAGGCTGTATATAAAAGACTGACATAGCTTTCATGTCTGAAACAGAAAGCCAATGCTGATCGTTCTTTCTAATGATCAGCAGGGGGCGACTCAGAGGTTAATGACGTGCGGTATAGAAGTCTAGTGGAAAATGACACCTTGGCTCCCTCAATCTGTGACCCCATGAAATACTTTCCTGACAAATGTATGGTCTCATTCATTAGAAGACACAAAGCTCATTTTCCTGCCCCAGTTAAAGCCAATGAGGAGGATGACACAGGGTATGATTTGATAACAGAGCGTAGTGGTAATACGCTATGCTATCAAATCGTACCTACACTAGTAAAATTTGTTGTGATTTTTGTACTTGAGTAACAAAAGTGCATTCAGCCCATTTAAACAGAGAAAGGTCTAATTTCCACCATTTACAGTAAATAAACATATGTTGGTGATATTGTGGCCACTTCAGAATTTCCACAAACTCACATGAAATCTAAGGAAAGAAAATAAAGACTACAGCAGAGGTAATTACTGCACTTGGTGACCGTGTGTACCTATTGTGTGTGTCAGCTGGAAGAAATGGCCGAATAGGGGCTGGAGTGATTTGACTGCTTTGTTCACCACATTTCTATTACCTGGCTCTGTGTGGTACAGTCATGACAAGGCAAGTGAACAGAACAGGTGTTCAAGAGCAAAGAGACGGGTTTTATTCAACTGCAAGTGAAACGTCGGAAAGAAAACACAGTAATACATAAATAATCTCGTAACACATCCTTAAGCACACGCAGCCACACGCACCCCTACACCTGACGGAGATAAGCATGTCTGCTCATGCACAAACACCAGGCTTATAACCGTTTCTATAAACACAGGCGGCCGGTTGCGGTGACAAGAGGATTACCATGTCAATAAGAAACAGCAGCAGCAGCAGAAAGGAGGAGCGGGAGGAGGAAGAGGGGGAGGAGGAAGATGACAGACAGAAAAACAGGATGACAAAGAAAACAAGTGAGGCACACCAGAAAGAAAAGCTGAAGATCTGTGTAGATGACTCTAACGGTGTGCTTGTTGTACTGTCATGCTGCGGCTGAATTGTTTATGAGACTCTCTTAGATTGGCTGCTGACGGCAGCGGACATGCACTAATATGAGCTGCTGGGAAGCTCTGTGCTGCAGCAGCATTCAAGAACAGCAGATGCATGGTGCTCCAGCCAGGAGATGTGCAGAAATAAACACAGACAGAGATAAACTCAGTGAAAATGTTCATTTGAAAAAAGTAATAAGCAAAGTTAAAAATGGTTCATTTGCACGGCACACTGTCTACATGCCTGCAGCGTGCCGAGGCGTGTTTAATGGCGTGGCTAATAAATATCACTTAATGTAAAGTAAGAGGTAAATTATGCATGCAAGGCATGTTATGTTAGCATACACTAGATTGATTTAGAGGTAATCTATCTCAGCGCTGACCTGACCGTGATGTTAAACAAGCAGATCTTTTCACTCCGAGGTCCTCGGGGAAATTTCTTCACCAAAAGACAATCCATCTGGTAGCTGTCACAGCAACAGATGAAACCACCAAACTATAAAGCTATGGTGCTACTGAGCCAAAGGAAAAAAAATGAATACCTTCATTTATGACTTCAAGTATGAGAAGTAAACAAAGAAAAAGAAAAAAAATACCCGTATGCACCAATTGCTTTCAGTTCTGCACAGCAATGTTGAAGCTAAGTGTCACATTTATTAAACAGCGTACAATGATTGAGGATAGGATTAAAGAAGAAAATAAGACAAAGGCAGTAAAGCAATCCACCCAAAGATTTGTTATATTCATTGTTATATATATATATTTCCTTCTTTTTGACAGAACACAGACAGAAAACTGGAAGATGACTGTTTGCAGTTGGAGCATGGCAGTAAACCATGCCAAAGATACAACTTTTGCCCTGATGGAACATTTAAAATGACAATAAATCTGCCAAGATGGATGCTCCTGCTCCTCTTCCTCATCACCTCCTCTTCTGATGAAGGTAATACATGTGAAGCTGTCTCAGCTTTATTTCCAAATCTGGAATTGAGTGTCAGACTTCCTGAAAAAACCAAACCTCTAAATTTAGATTCATTCTATCTCACTTATGTTATGATTCAATGATTCAAGAAGGATTACAGAATACGTTCTGAGACATCCAATCTCATACAGGCTGTAAAGGGCACAAAAGATTGAATGAAGTCTTATATCTGAGTGGTCTTTTTATCAGCTGACCTCAACTGGGAATTATACCAGATAATAACACATGAATCAGCTCTGTGCAAAACTCCATTCACTTCCTTTTTTGACTTTTAACACTATGACTCTATTAGTCTGTTCAGAATCTATATTCCACCTTAAAATAATCAGTGACTTCCTTTTCGGGCTTTTATTTTAAAGTTAGCAAACATTTGTGACTTTCAAACTGATTTCCATGGCAGGAGGTAAATGGCAGTGAGGGAAGAGCAAGAAAACAGATTTGAACCATCACTCCACCAGGAGACTACTTTACTCCTCAGTGATGAGAAGCAACCCAAAGAATGTTTTTGAGAAAACAAACCACATTTTTTAGGGAACCAAAAAAGCATGGATGGGTGGGTGTTTGTCCAACCCCGGATTATGAAGCTGTAAAGTCATAACAAGCTGCTAACACAAATGACACGTTGGGTCTCACTGTGTTGGAGAGTAGCCTCTGACAGTAATGGAGGAACGAAATGGCAACCCACAATTTTTGCCACATACGCAAAACACATGTAGTCATGTCAACGCTGACATCAGTGTGGTGTAACCAAACTTTCTCTTCAGCACCGTGTCGCATGACGCTCCAGTTTATAACAGAGCAGACAACCTTTAACTGGAAGTGTTCTTCAGATGTGGTAATTAACCTGTATGCTCTGTCATGATCATTCGTTCCAGGGCATCAGATAATGTTCTGTCCCTTTGTGATGGTGTTGCAGAGATAAACACACAGCGTTGTTTAGCATCAGTGTGTTGATGGATAGGGGCATTTATGAAGGACAAGAGATAACGGTGCTCCAACGGTCTTCTTTCAAACAGCGATAAAGTCTGCACTGGTACTTAGTAGTGATGGACTGCTCGCACTCTTGTTGTCGAAGCAGAGGCAGGTCTTGAGGTGCTTACATGCCGAGGAGTAGCGACATCCGCGTATCCGCTGTGACATCATTTATTGGTTTTGGACTCCTCATTCTGAAACACTAGCATTAGCATTGTGTTGTTTTATTGACGTTGGAAGTTAACTCATAAAAATGAGAGGGTGGTAAGGTATCAGCTAAAGCTAGCTAGTTTGGTTAGCAAGTTGCATTCAAAACTAGTATGTGTGCAGACATGTGTGCAGAAAGTAGCTGACTAAACAATACAAGCACAAACTCTGTGTAGAGTATGTACCTCACACCAAGTCACCCAGTCCAACAATCCATTAAAAATGCTCCAAAAGGAACAAACAGCAAAACAAGACACCTGTCAATCAAAGTGCCCATGCTCCCAATTCTAGGATGCAGGATGCAGGGTCAGTTATAAGAAAAAAACAACCCTACTGAGGCTTGTTATGAGGGGGGAATATCCACCATGAGCCTCAGGTGTTTAATGGTTTGCAAATCTAGAGGAATTGATTGATTCTGGGGAGTAATTTTGGCATCATCCTTAGGTCGACATTAGAGCAACTGCAGTTTTTGGCACAGACAGTTTAGTGGTTTTCACTCAACTTTTAAGTTGCCTTTTTTATTTGCTGGTTACTTTTAGGAAAAGATGTCTGTTCACCACCTTAATAAACTGTGGTTTGTTAAAGGGTTAAAGTCTGCCGTTAACGGTTCATTTACAAGGTTCCACACATAATGCATGTCTCACTATTGGCATAATCACGGTATCAGGATACCAACACCAAAGAACACCTTGTGTCTCTGAGATGCCAGCAGCTTTGAAAAATCCCAGTGTTTGGCTCGTGGGAACGAGAGCAGCCTGGATCACTTAGGAGACTTTATCGTGGCAGAGAACCCTGTTGTGCTTTGAAGCTACAGGTGGTAGCGCCGGCACCACTTTCCAGTTGCATGTCATGATATTTGTTGAACAAACACGAAATTGCCGTGGAAGCAATTTGTCAATACGGTGTTTATCAAACATAATTTCATGTCAGAATTAGCAACTCTGGAACACATTGAATAACACTGCAGACCAAACGCAAGGCTGATTATCATAAACCATGCATAACATTCACTGGCTCTCACATATTAACTTCATTCACCTTCAAACCTTCAGGTTGTTTACTGTAATGTTTCAGCTTGTCACGTTTTAAACTACAGATATTCCCTTACAGCTGTCGCTGACACACATTAGGAAGAAACACAACACAGATGAAATTTTCCCCTTCATCTATGATTTCTTCTTCCCTGGAACATTGGAAACCACTTCATCAACAGCAGCACTAATTGACACTCTCAGGCTCAGAGTGCGTGCGTGGGGAGTAATTATGCAAATGCAAGTGTGCACATGCATGTTCGTATTTACTTGCATGTGCCTCTCTGGTGATTTCTGCACATGTAGGAGGCGGTGATGGAGCCACTGGAGAGAATCAAGATGATGACTAGAGAGCAGTGGAGGTTAGATAAATTGCAGAGAGGAGGAGCAGGGTGGAGAGAGAAGTGATATGGGTGGATGAGGCTAAGAGGGGAAAAGGGAGAAGGAGGTTAGAGGAAAAGAAAAGTTTGCTGAGGCAGAGATGAAAAAGAGAGATGAGAAAGGCAACAAGAAAGCTGACACCTCAACACTGATGGAGTACTTCCTGTACTCAGCACAACACAGAGAGAGATGAAGATGAGAGAGGGCAGACTGTGACGCAGAGAGTGATAGACTGTGAGATAAACAGATGGAGGAAAGACTGAACTGTGGATTGAAAATAGTTTTACTCATAATTATTCATGTATTTAGGTTCAAAGGGTCCACGAGCCTCCATAAAAATATACATTCTGACTAACAATGCCTCTCTTTTTTTTCTTGCTAAAGAGTCAGCTGTCTGGTTGATCCCTTGAGATTTGGTTGTCCATCTTTGTGAAGCTGGTGGTTTAGTATTGGAAGAATAAGTGGTTTTTTTACATTGAGCAAAAGTCAGCAGCATTCACCTTTTTTTTTTTACCCCCTACGAGATCATGTTCACAATTTGATGCCATTTTTGAAGCATATAAACAAACTTAAATGTGGTCACATGACCTCAACTTTACAAACGCTAACCTCATAAAAGCCGGAAATGCTAACTCATGCTTGCACACTACAGTTTGTTTGCAAGAACAAATACATAAACATATATATATAGCCCCTGGTTCACTGGCTTTTACTGAATATTCAAAGTCATTTTGACCAAAATATTAAAAGCACATTTGATTGGGACTACAGAGGTGGATTAATGCACTTTTAATGCTACAGTGAGTCTACTATATGGACAAACTGGCACACCCACAGGAGCTCCTGGGGCATTCAAACCCATAAAGTTCCTGGTGTACAGCATCTGTGCTGATGTTAATGCCATGGGAGGTTTTTATGCATATGCACTATGTGCATCAGCAGACATCTAGGAGGGAAGCAATTACACAAACAGATTTGTTGCAAGGGTGGCAAACTTTTATAGTACCAAGCTCAAATTCAGTGAGCGTCATTGTTTCACAAATGTTTGTAAAAATGACTGATTTTATTCACCTGTGGCAACAGGACTGTAGGATAATGTTCTCTATCAGACCAAAAATCTGCAAAAGGTTTAAAAAAGAAAAAAATAATAGATCAAACTAGTTCCATCCAACAATCCATCCCTTCACTTCCGCTTATCCTTCTCAGGGTCGCTGGAGCCTATCCCAGCTGTCATAGAGCGAGAGGCGGGGTCTGCACTGGACAGGTCGCCAGTCTGTCGCAGGGCTAACACACAGAGACAGACAACCATTCGCGCTCACATTCACTCCTGCAATCACACCTGGGCAATTTAGATTGATCAATTACCTGTCCCCACTAAGGGGAAACTAGTTAACATGTTTAATACAGTTTTAAATAAGATAAGTATTTAAAAACACAAAAACAAGAACAATTTTTGTTCATGTATTTGTGTGTGTAGAAAAAATACAAATAAAGAAAGACCCTGCTGGAAGGAATAATAAGGCTGAGATGCTCAGATGGCAGTTTGAGAGACGGAGGACAACAGGTGGCCGGAGAGACACAGAGAGGTGGTATAGCCACTATTTTCCCATCCTGCTTCACAGAGAGGATGGAGGTCAGAGCCTCAGAGGGCTTGTTGTTCCTTCCAGGCTGACACTGCCAGCCCTAATCAGCCTGAACAACCAGAGCGCTCGGCCAAGGTCTGCACGGGAGAGAAGGCCGAGACAGCTGCTGAGAGAAAATGAGTCTTCCAGGGTGACACTCTGGATGATGAGGAAACCACTGCAACCAGTGCAGTCTCACAGGAGGTCAAAGTGCAGCGGTGCATTGGTAAATGGCTTCAAGGCTGCTTCCTTTGTGCCTCCATGGCCTCAGGCATAAACAGGAAGTGAGCTAACAGTCAGTGAAATATCTTTCCTACGAAAGCCTTGATGGAATTTTAATTATTATTATTATTTATTTTCCCTATTATTACTAAATGAAGTTCATTTTTTAGTCATCATTTGGTCGTGTTGCTCAGAAATCCATTAGAGCAAGCAACATAACACAAACACTGAACCAAGACAAAGAATTTTAATTAGGAACAAGACTGTGAAGGTCCATTAGATTTGGAGCCATATTCTGATAGTAATTGCTGTCACTATACATATGCAGTTTATATTTAACATGTATTCACATCTGAAAGTTTATTTGATTAACCAATAAACTGTTTTCTTTATTACTCATGTAAGAATCTACCTACAAATCGTAAATTCTTGATTATATCAAACACTCTTTGCTTTATTTCATGGTAACCAATTGGTAGCTAATTCATGTTTTTGTCTCATTTATTTTATTTTTTCTATTATTTTTACTCTAAGAACACAAACCTCATCTTTTCCACAAAACTGTATAAACTGCTTTACAAAGTATGAAGAACAAATAATAAAAGTGAAACACGGTGAAACTAGAACAATAAAAACTGAACATTACATTAATGTTTTAAGAAACTATTTACTGCTCAAAGGCCTCATGGAGAATTAGCTTCGGTGCACTCTAGTCTGTGCACACACAGCACGACCTTCACAGAAGAGTAGTCAGAAGGAAAGAAAACCTATTTTTCATTTATACCATCAGAAATTAACAACTGAACAATGAAACCATTCTAATACATTTTGGAAAAACTGTTAAGTGCTGGGACGGATCGATCATGCTTGTGGTGCATCTGCAGCTGAGGAATACATCCAGGATAATAATTCTAAACTCATCTCACTCATCCACAACGGGCTACCACAAAACATCATGGCAAATGTGTAGACAGACCTCAACAATCTTGCGTGCAAGGTTTGCAGAAAATCTGACAGAAGTCGGATCCTTCAGGAGGAAGATTGGACCCAAATCACCAGAACAAGAATGAAAGTTTCTGGTTGCTCCAGAAAGTTTTTGTAAGCTTTAACACCAGATGGGGTACTGACTACACAGAAGCCCAAGCTTAAGCTGTTGCTAAAGGCTCTTTTCTTTTCTTAAAATTGAGATATTATCATTATTTTCCCTATGTTGATACTGTGACAGAGAGAAATGAATTTTGGAGTAGTTTTTCTTAAATATTGACAAAATCTGTGATTGTTAAACATTGTATACTAAAGGATATATATGTAGGTCTGAAAAGTGAAGCGGTGCAGAAGTCTCAAATCTGCCTTTGTTCAGGTGGGATTTGAACCCTGTGGCTACAACAACGCTGTTTGATTTATGCCTACTGGTACTTGCCTACATCTGTCTACATGGCGAATGATTTCTGTTCCTCAGCTGTAGTTCTGCACGTCTGCCTCAGACTTCCTCTCCTTTGCTCGCTCACAGGGGGCCATCAAACTGCTGCATCGGCATCACTGTTCATTCTGATGAGGTGAATGTATATTTATCTGCTCCCATGACCTATGACCCCAGTAAACACTTCATTGAGTTTATGGCCTCAGTCACTAGTTTCATGTATTATTTAACAATATACTATATAATATCCAGTTTAAATTAGGGTCCCCTTGGAAGTCAAAAGGACTGTGACTTGGGGCATGAGCGTCTGGACTGTGTTCTACATCCATGTACACACACATTATGTGGCCTTAATGTCCTCTGTGTATTTATTGTCATCATGTATTCATAGTAAATGTAATTTTGACTTGAAAACTTTGCAGGCGACAAAGTTCTACAATTAGTGTTAATACTATTATGAGTCAGCAGTGATGAGTGTAGGAATTATTTAATGAATTCTCAGTCGTTGCCATCTGCCTTGTAAGAGTGAATCAGTAGAAACATGTGGGAAGAGTTTCCATACAGCTGTTTACTAGTGTGCTAATAATATAATGAGATCATGTCATCACTGAAAAGTCACATTGTACGAAGAAGAAAATTTCATGATATCCATAAAAACTTCTTAACTGCATGTGCGGTATTCGATTCACAGTATGTGTTTGGATTTGCAGCCTTATTCTGTGAGGTCCAGGTTGTATATTTCCGTAACTTCACAGACCCAGGTCAGTGTAAGAGAGAAGGTAAGTGGCTGAAGAGATGCGAGGGATGTTGTTGGATCATCTTTATATAAACACTCTAAAACGTATCTGCATATTTACATAAACATGGAAAAATGGTTTATTAAATGTATGTGTAGGTAGATGCCTGTTTTAAAATGACTCTGAAGGCAAATGTCAGCTTATATAATGGACGTGTGTGTGTGTGTGTGTGTGTGTGTGTGTGTGTGTGTGTGTGTAACATGCTATATGAGACTTAATGCTCAACCCTCCCACTCTAAATGTTTTTTATTTTTTTAACTGAAACATGTCATCTACTTCAAACCACTTTTTACACGTCCAACAGTTTGAATGTCAGTCAACACAAAGTCAAGCTGCAAATCTTAAACTGATGTTTTCAGCTGTAGGGAAACATCTGGAGCATTTCCCTTCTCCTCGCCTGCTCCTCACTTCCCCCGCCCACACTTATATCCTTCATCCTTCAGCATTAAGAGATAAGTTCAGACCGTCTTTAGTTTGTCCTAAAGCTGAACTCACACGTCTCATATCTGTCAATCCCCATCCGAGGGGAGGAGTTTAAATATCTTAGAGTGGTGTTTATACGTGGTGTAGTGACCAAAGGAACAAGGTCACTGCTTTAGGGAGATGCAGTACATGTTTCTTGAACACAAACATGACTGCAACCACCAAAATCTTCTCAAAAAAACAAAATGAGGTCAAGTCCAGCATGTCAAACCTATACAAAGTCATGGGAGAGCGGGTGCAGGGTGGCAATCTTTAAAGCAGCCTAATAGTTCCCAGTAATTATTGTAAAGTAGTGTTTTTGCTAAAAAAGCCCATCAGTACTTCAGAAGCACATTCTGTTCTTTAGTACTGCCAAAACACACCCACCCACTCACATACCCCCGCCCAAAAAATGAAAACAAAACAAAACAAAACAAATATATATATAAATAATTTTTTTGAAGACCAGTCAGAGCCACTTTAATTCTATCCTGACAGTGACAGATCGCTGCTACTGTTCCCATGCCATGTCTGTCTGCAGAAAGAAATATTACTTTTCATTAATGCTGCATCTGCTCCAAGCAGGGAAAGCTACAGTGTTTATGATGAACTACAACATTATTTTCACATGAAATTATGAAAGCAGGATCTTGTAAATGGTGCACAGCCCCCCTCCCCCAATGGGCAGGGGGGCTGTGCTATTTTGGTTAACAAAGTGTTTAAAGATCAAGCTACAACACATATATATATATATATACATTGGTGTCCGCAATTATGGACTGGTTTTGTTTTGTTTTGTTTTTTATGTTTTTATTTAATTCCACAGATGCCTGCTCAAGAGAAATCCCAGCAAAGGATCGAAAGGTCAGAAAAAAACTTCCAGCAAGCACTCTGCAGCCAATCGTTTCTTGGTAAAAGTTGTTTTTACCTGTGAAGACAAAGAGAAACCAGTGGTGCACCTGCCAGTTTAGGTGTTGTCTGGGGAATACCAGCCAATCTGCGTAGTGCTGGGCTGTGATCTCATGTTTTACTCATAGACATAAAGACTGTTTCTCACAATTTGACCAGAAAGATGCACGTGAGTAGCGAGATGATCACTTTAGTCACTTTAAGGGTCATATGTCTACTTCCTTCTTGTACAAAAAAGCAGATTCAGGTCCTGTGGTCGGGTTGATGTCCTTCTAAAGCCATGTCTTGCTTTCTGCATATAATGCCCTCTCTTCTGGTACCTCTACTACAGCAGACCTTCTTGGAATATATAAACAAACCATCTTTGAGGAGCTGAATTACCTGCGCAGCCTCGATTGGCTGCAGACACTTTTTCATGCAACTCATTGTGACAAGGGCACCAACAAAACACAAACCTAGAGAAAATCAGTCAGGAGGAATAAGGAGAGAGCAATGGTCTGTGGGTAGTTACTTAGTTCTGTCTCACACTGCCAAACTTCTCGAGGTGTTCGAAGCACCAGAGGAACTCGTCATGTTGGCATTGTCGTTCTAATTTTAGAGTACCCTTGGTTTATTTGCTTTTTTTGTAACCTTTTCTTCTGTTTTTCTTGTCCTATTTAGTTTATTAAAAAAGTAATGATGCAAACGTATCAGGATATATTGAAAGAGCAAACCTGAGGTTGCATCAAACTGTGTTATCAAGCACCAAATGTTTTTGTACACATCATATATTTTCATGGTGCTCTTTCATTTCTTATAGCATTAGAAGCCTTGGACTCCAAAGATGGTGACATTTGCCTTCACTGAAAGCTGTTGAAATAGGTATTAAAGTATAACTGAGCAGCAAAAGGTCTATGACAGTGACAAGAGCTGCAGTTTCCAGTCTCACAGTGTGGCATTATACCAAACGGTTGATGGCCTTGCCGGGAAAATGTACTTTTCTTTTTTCACATTTGGAAAAAAAAGTCATTCCAAAGCAGGAAAGAAAGTATTTTCTCCTTCTGCATTTGTCATCAACGTCAAATAACACCCTGTGAGTAAAAAAAAGCTTTGTCACTTTGACAAATTATTTGAATTTGGGAATAAGAATGGGTTTGGGTGAAATCTCAGCAATGACTGACTGATGAAAGAATATTTGATGGCACTTCAACAAAACAAAAATGTAACTCATTGCTAATGTTTAATCTGTTTTTTCCCTCCTTTGCTGCTAGATTCACGATTCCGTTCAATTTTATTTTATTTATACAGCAAAGTTGTCTCAAGGCACTTTATATTATAACACAAAGACCCTACATAATACAGAGAAAACCACAACAATCAGACGACCCCCTGTGAGCACACGATTGGTGACAGTGGAAACGACAAACTCCCTTTTAACAGGAAGAAACCTCTGAGAGAACCAGGCTCCTGTTTAGGGTAAGAGGAGGAAGACAGGACGAAGACAAGCTGAGTAACTATGTTACTGGAGGTAATGCCATCCAAAGTATCTGGTTACATACCAGATTTCTAAGATCTTTATGGCCGAGTACAATAACCTCAGTTTCATCTGAATTTAGAAGCAGTAAATTAGAGATAAACCAGCTCTTTTTGACATTTATTCAGTGTTTGTTCTTCAGCTGGTATTTTGCAGAGTGGGGAAAAACAATTAGAGACATGGACTGAGGTGGTAAACCGAGGGCTTTGTTTAGGACTGTGCTTCCTCCTCACCATCAGTCAGCCATCCTGTTTTCTCACCTGCTCAGGACAATCTGCCAGGGGAGAGCTAACATTGGTTGCGCTCTCTTTGGCCACACCGACTACACAGGCCTGGCTCTCTATGGGTTTTTCAAGGGTGCGGAGTAAGGTCTCCAATCCTGGCCTCCAGAGCTTTAAACAGGCTACATTTATTATCAGTATCATTGTTATTAAAGGAGGCCGAGGAGCAGCTAAACATATTACACAGTGAGCAGGGAGGAGGGACAAGGAAGAGGCCATGCTGCCGAGTGAGTTGGCTATGAGCTAAGCTAAGGTAGCGAATCCCTAAAAGCACAGTGAACGTGTGCTTTGTAATAAAGCATGTGAAGATTACACAATGAAATATATTCAAGAATATCAGTCTTTGGAAAACACTAACCAATCAGAGAATTTGACCGTCATAACTGTAACATTACCTGATAGCTCCTTAGTGTAAACACGGCGTGTTGTCACTGTGCGAAAGTGAAAGATTGGTTTACAGCAAAACTCATGTTGTTTTTGCACAAGTAAAGCTGAGAATGAATTTTCATGGAGAAACAATCGTGTTATCGCCTGAGAGAACATCGCTGTTTCCCCTTTCCACAGACTCAACAGGCGAGGCCATTTTAAATAGAGCAACTGACATTCGTGCTCAAAGAATTTCATTTCTGTTTGTTCCGATTCAGAGAGTTCAGTGTCAGATTGTGTAAATACTGTTGCAATCCTTTTCTAGTCCACCAGGAAAGGGATTATGTGAGAAACATGGGGAGATAAATACACCCAGCAGTAAATCAGTTTATCCACCTACCGTTTATTTAGTGAAGCCAGCGCCTCTGAAAACACAGGGTGGACTGACCTGCGCTGCCTTCACCTTTAGCTGCGAGTCTTCAGTGTATCACTGTTTAAAATCTGTTGCGAGACCTTTGACCCCACCGAGAACACTTCAAGGCAAACAGAACAACTGACAGTTACAACAGAAAACATCAAGTCTCCCCTCGACTGGCCTCAGCTAATACTTTCATCTGGTTTAGTGAAACAAAGTCTGAACACAGGTTTGCAGAACTCCCCACAAAACAAAGACAAAGAAAACAAATAGATTCTGACTCAACGGCTTCGTGTTCAGCTTAACTAATCCAAAAACAGGTGAAGTTGCTGAAGACATGAATGAAGTCATTAAAATAAGCCGTACAGATTCACGAGCAGGCTTCTTTGACGCTGTCTTTGTCCACCACGTAAAAGCCCCGAAACATCCAAATGTAAGCATTTCAAGTGCATCCAAGGCTTCGTGTAGCACATAAAATTGTAATTTGACAATTCATTTTCCTGCAGCAGATGGAGAGTTCATCTCCCTTCCCTGGCTGCTGAAGAGGAGCTAAGGGAGGGATGCCTCATTAGATGAACCACTTCAGGCACAGCACCACTTGCCAGAGGAGGACGTAGTAATGGAGAAAGAACCTTTGTCAGGCTAACCAACCATGTGGCTGCAATATCTTCTTGGCTAGCAGCTACAAATCCTCACTAGGGACAAAACTACCCTTTAAAGGGCTGTCAGACCTGTGATCTTATGATGAAGGCACATCAAGAAACACCTCAGAAATACCAAACTAAAAGTCAAACATGGGAACAACACAACAATAACAATTTCCCTTAAAACCTTTAACTCACACCTACAAAGATCTAAAGACACGGCTCGCTTTTTAGGACACTCACTGTATGTGTTATGTAATCCATATGGAAACCCAACATCGTATTTCAGTACAATGCCAATTTTCAGTACTATATATATATAACTGCAGGTGTTATTAAGCACAGTGTGATTTTTCTGGAAAAATCTGGTACACTTATATCTCACTGCACAGTTTTGACAGCTACATTGAGCAATTCACTCAGAAACATTGATCAGTCAATTCATCTTTCCAAGTAGTCACCTATTCATTCTTTGTGTCCACCTGTTCCAGTGTCCACCCGTCCATTCATCCAGCATAACTGCAAACCAGGTCTATTCAAACATAACAGTTATTATACAGCCATCATTTCCAAACAGTCCAACAGTCCATTTTATCTCATTTGTATGGGACACAGTCAGAAAGACCATATGGAAAAGTAAAGAAAGTGAAAAGAGGTGTGAGGCAGAGGGAGTTTGTGCTTGTATACGAGATACTGAGAGAATAAAAGAAGGGGAGTGGAAGATGTGTTGAAAGTAGCAGAGTGGTTGGGTAATGGTCTCCAGGGCTGAAAGCGTTTGTGTTGACCGCTCATCAGTATTCCCCACCTTTCTACTTGAATTCTGTGTCAATTGAAAGCCTCCTCTCTTAGTCTCCTCATTTCTTCTTCTTCTCCTGTATTCCTCTCACGCACACCACCCTCGTAACCTTTTCTGTGCTAATGTTTCAGCTCACTCTGTAAGGACTTTAGTGGGCTTTACCTCTCAGCTGCCACGCTACCAGGATTTTTGTAGAGGGAGTGAGAGGAGGTTCAACGCGCAGAGGTGTAAGCAGGCTTCCCAAAATAATGAGGAGATACAGTGAGTTCAAACCATCTCACATTTCAGCCCCTGCTTAGAGCAGTGTGAAGCTGGAGCTTTGCTCACAAAATGACTTTTACATAGAGCGACCACATAAACATACATGTTAATGCTATATATAAACATTCATACATTTAGCTTAGAAATAATATGAAATAATAATAGAAATGCTTAATATGAAATAATCTGTTGTTGCATTATTTGCTCATTTACATAGACACATATGTTCAGAATCAGAATCAGAATACTTTATTAATCCCTAAAGAAATTATGTGGGTTACAGTCGCTCCAAGACAGTAACATATTTAAGTAATACAATATGTTACAGTTTACAAATTTAAGAAACAGCACTAATATATACAAATCACTCAAATATAAATATTAAGAATTTTGTGACATAAATAAAAAGAATAACATGACCACAAGCAGCTACACATAATTTATTTATAGATAGCAGAACAGCTGATGTCATTGTAAAGTGCTGTGTTGTCTTATTGCTTAACATGTGTGACTAATGCGTACATACTCATTCAGCTTCTGTGTGTAAGCCGTATGTACGATCACTCATGAAAAGAGAGAACATTCTAATTATGATGCTTTAAATTGATGTGAAAAGTGCAAGTGTGACTTGATTTCTGCAAATATGACATTTTCATGTTTAAGATTTTGCCTGATTTTCTCTTGTTTTCATTCCCAGGTAAAGAGCATCCTTTCTTAAATCACTTTCAGATCTTTAGGACTTTGGTAACCAATTATGTAGAGGTTTGGTAATACCAGTGTTGGCTGTGCTAATATTAAAATCTGGAAAAAAATGAAGAAAATGGAGAAAAAATGGAAAAGAAATCCCAGGGAAGCTGCTAGTGCTCATGCAATCCTGAGGAGGAGTGTCTGTGTGTGAACACATTTCCCATGATTTCAATCCAGAATCAGGTCTGATTTGAGGTATTAACTGTGCTGAAACTGCAACACATCAACCGTGTTTCATAGCAGATAATGAAGTCAGCTTGAGGTAAAGAGTGAACCTCGGTATTTAAGGTGGTTTGAGGTGAGCCTGCAGGCCTGTGAGAGGAGCTGTGAGGAGGCAGGCAGCCCCGGTGAAATGCAGAAAACACTCTCAAATCATTTTGTTTGTTTCGGTGTGTGTGGGAAACCAAGCTTTACGGCAGCAATGTAGTCAAGAGGAAATCCCACAAACCTCAGTTTACCCAAGCTTTTATTTGGAGTTTATCCAAGCTTTCAGATGAGGATGGCAGCTGACATAATCCTCTCCCCTATCGGTTAAAAACACTAAAATCCAACTATGCTGAGTAAAACAGGAAATGTGTAACTAGAAAACTAGACTTTTTTGCAACAATTTGCATGCAGGTTGGTGCTTCCATTCAAACGCCCTGATGCTCTTGATTTGCGATTATTTTGACATTTTGAATCCATAACTAGTGATAATTAGCACTTATCCCTGTATCTGGTACTGAAAACATGACTTTTATCTCAGCGGCTGATTAGAGGCAGGGATGCTGTTTATCTGTTTTCAAAGCATTATTCCATAAATACAGCCTCACTATAGGATAATTAACGTACAGAGAGGAGCTGTTGCTGTAATCACTTCACATGAAAAGACATTTTGGAACAGGATAAAATCTTATTGTGATTGGATTAATCTTTTTCCTGGCAGCCCACATCAAACATGTTTATGTGCCGTGTTTATAAATCAGCTCATATTTTCAGTGCTTTTTGTAAGTACCTTAGTTTAGAGATGCTTCTGTCTAAAACAGAATTCACTGTGGCTTCATTTGTAAAAAAAAAAAACAAAAAAAAAAACCAAAACCAAAAAAATAATAGAAATTGTGGTGCAACACTGGGAAAAAAATTAAAAACTTAATTTTTCTGCCATTTTAAGTCACAGAGTCATGCTGACAGATGTGTTTCATTTAGCACAGCATTTCTTTACATGTAGAAAACCTTGCACGTATTGTTAAAATTGCACTTGTTTTCTTATATTAAAATATCTGAGGGATTAAATGTGTAGTTAAAGTCCTTTACACTGACAAAAAGGGGAGTTTCCCTGGTCTGGTTCCTTGGGATGGCCACATTGTAAAATGAGTTTGACATCTCTGGTTTAAAAGGTCCGAGTCTCTGGTCCTGTGGGTATTACCCTAATAGGCTGACAGAAACTAATTTAACCAGTGTTGAGGAGACTCGGCTAAGTCTAACTGCTGACATTCGGATGCCTACCCCGTTTCAGCTCGATGATTCAACCCACCACCCTAAAATTTCACTGCAATCAACAGCCAAACCCTTTAATGGCACCTCTCCTCAATGATCCTTGCATTTGGTAAATGCAAATTACTTATTAGACTTATTACTTAAGCATCCAGGAGAATAGTCCCCGAGTATCTGTTCATTTTAAAGGCTGGAGCAACCTGTAAGAACCATTTGAGAAATGTAATATTTATACACAAGTTTTACCTTTAATGTTCCCAAAACATTCTCCCAGGCTTCAGTCCAACATGGCAAAAACAAGGAGGAAATTTTGGAAAAGTGTGATTTCAAATCATAAATCCACAGTGGTTTAGTTATTTTCACTCCTTTCAGGTTTCTTCCTGAAGCTCTAAACTATAATTCTGACCTTGTGAACTAGTTTCGTAATAACGGTTATCTCTTCTTGCACAGCATTTTTATATACACCATGCAAACACTTTCAGGCATGTCATCTTCCTTTCTCTCTCTCATGGTCACACAAAGCTTGCTCCCAATGAGTCATTTCCATTGCACCATTCCCTAAGACCAGTACAGGCTCCGCCCCCTTTTCTAAATCAACCCAGGCTTCATTACAACAGTTACAGTTTCTCTTTCAGTTAAAACATAATTTTATTTCAACATGATTTGTAGTTAGCACAATTACATATGAATATACTTTACTGTGAGAGTCTGTGTTACCTCAATCACATTATAATGTTACTCCTTTCATTCTCAATCTTCCATGACGATGAGGAGCCGGGGGATCTCGCCCCTCTTTGACACAGACTAACTCGTGCTGAAATGTGAAAGAGTCATGAAGATGGAATTGATTTTTTGTCTACAGAGATACATGTAAAGCAAGTTTTTATATTTTGTTTGATATTAAGTAAGCAGAAACTTACAGACTAATATATTTCAGTTGCAAGAAAGTTTGATTCCTGCACTAAATGTTACTGTAAGCATTATTGCCTAAAAGCTAATCTAGCAGTCTTATTACCTAAACCTTACCAAAATATATGTGAGTCTAGAACTTACTGTGTAGTTTAATTGTCTCATCCAACCCCAGATTTAGTGCCTTTAATGCTTTTCCCTCAGCTCTAATCGAGTAGTTGTTGAGAGTCCCTCAACCTAATCAAACAAGGATGAAACAGACCAAAAACAGCTCTTTAAGCACTTCATCACTCTCCATGGCCAACTTAGAATAACCAATTAACCTAACATACGTGTCTTCAGACTTTTGGAGGAACCAGAATACTATGAAGAAAACTACACACACACACACACACACACACACACACACACACACACACACACACACACACACACACACACACACACACACACACAGTATGAAATCTCCACACAGAAAGTTCCCAGCCAACCAGGACCCATTCAGCTTAGAAGGGACAGTCCTACCTATCACACTTCTGCTCTGCTCAGCTGGTGTGAGGGTGTGCAGTATGCACATATGAACATTAAAGAGATCGGCAAGACAGTTCGAGCCCGAGTTCTGTCACAGTTGGCTCACTGCCACCAGGATCTTTGTCGTGTTCCTCAAACCACTGAAGGGCAGCTTTGTGTTTTTTCCACATGCCAAAGAAAATGTCAGAATGCAAGTTTTCCCTACAGAAATTGCTTCACAGTAAAATGATTGATTTTCTTCAGCTCACCTGGAAGGGGTCTTAATGTTATGTCAGAGTATTTGTATTTCTGTGGACAGAGGGTGCCACTGTGCATACGCAGTGACATATGAGTTGGGGCAGGATTTGAAAAGGCTTCCTTCATCTCCAGCTTCAAAAGTTCAGATGGAGTTTTGAGCACACGGCCAGAGGTCGTTAGACGGGAGTTTCATCTGAAAGGTGTCAGAAGTAACGTGACCCCTTTTTACAAACCAGAGTGGAATTATTTCTGACACAACATGAGAATGAAAGTGTTCACTAAACACTGCTGGGTGCTGATGGCTCATCACTGCAGAATTCATTGATGTGCACAGCCGACGTTCAGGACAGGGTTTCACTGCTGCTTTTCTGTAGGAGTGACACACTAATGACCATCATGGAGCTACAGTATGGGAAATCAAAGTAAACTTTATTGTCATCTCTGCTATATACAGTACAGTATATAGAGAGACGAGACTACGAGGCTCCAGTTCCATTCAGTGCAAAAGACAAACAATAAATATAGGAAAAGAAATAGAAACGTCATTTCAATAAAGATTTAAGGTATGTCTGAAGCGTCCGGGGTTGTTTTAAGGTGAGGGATGATGGAAAGCTGTTTGGGGGTTTGAATGTTTGTTAAGGTGAATTTAAGATCAGAACGAGAACATTTGTGTGCCCCTGGCACTCTGACTTCCACCTCACTGATCTGTCCCTGTGCCCCCTCATACCCTCATCCACTACCTTACTTCTTAATTTTGTTACTACTTTTTTTCACACTTTGTTGTTCTTACCTTAGCATCTCTTGTTCTTCAGTGAAGCCTGAAACCATGTGCACTTGTGTGTGCGCGTATGTGTACTTGTTTATTTGCCCGAGCAGCTCTGTGATCTTTTCTTCATCTGGCTAAATTTGGAGCGTGTGAATGTATTCATGCGTGCCTGTGTTTTTTCGGGAGCCAGGCTGTTCTGAAAATATGCCCGAGGATGTGTGCCTGCATGGACAAATCACTTTGCGTGTTTGTGTCTTTGGGGGAAAGAGTGCTGTGCCCAGTGGGTGAAGAGTGTCCAGACTGGCACCAGCCCTGCAGGTAAACTGTAGTGCCTGGTGGACGAGTGTGTATGCATGGGAAAATCAAACACGCAAAAGGTGCATCCCAAAGATAAGCTCAGCACAATGAGGACTGTGTGCAAAAGACAGAGATGGTAAATGAGACAATAAGGCGCTCGCTGCCCAGTGTTGATAGCAAAAAGCAGGCCAGTGCTTCTCGATGAGAGACACCGAAAAACAGCCAGAATATTGAAAACTGCAGATTTTTGCATTTGTACAGGATTACCTTAAAGTTGTTTGCTTGCTGCATATATGAGACACAAGATAAGTTGATAAAACAACATCAAAAAATCTCTCCCGTAATTACAGAAGAAAAAAAAGGAGGCAGAGCGGCACATCAAACGATGAAACAGAACAGAAGCTTAATGTTTAAAACCGAGTAAGGAGATCATTAACATGAAACTATTCAATAAGCACAAAACAAATTTGAGCAGCAATCAATCAGCCAGTCAAGATTTGAGCACAGGCGACGCCAGAAGCATGAGCACACAGGAAGTTTGTGGAGCGGGCGGGAACACAAACACGAGTGTAATAAATGTTTGATCTGCGTGGGGAAACTGTTTCTGTAGCTCTGCATGAATGAGTTAGAATAGAAAATATTGTCTGCTTGTCTTCTTCATATAACTAAGCACAGCATTGTTCAAAAAGGTCCTTTGCTTCATTTTATTTAACTTGCCTTCCCTTTAGTTTCTTCACACCAGGAGGAGGGGAGAATTTATGGTTGTTGAGGACAGGCTGTCCACATACATGCAGACAAAACCTCCACGTCAAGCTATTGTGGGCAGCATGGCCACTCACCAGTCTAAAGCCTGCTGGGTGGAGTGGACTAGCTCCTGATGCTCATGCGAAAAAAAGAAATCTTCTCATGAAAATCAAATATTTCACATTTTGTGGCAGCAGTTTCCCCACAGATTTTCTACCATTACATCCAAGTGTCAGCTCTGTTTTGTGTTTTAGCTTTGCTACCAACTCCATTTTAATGTTCCAATCTAACTATTGTGCAAAAAAACATAATGACATATATTCACATTCCTGAAGAAGATCCAATGAGCCAGAAAAGGTCCATTTCCAACTTTTCATTTTCTTTGCATGTAACAAAATAGTTTTGCCTTCATAAGGACTCGTTTTTCTGTCTCTCTCCATTTCTATGCAACCTTTTTATCTTAATATCCTAAAATCTTAATCTGACTTGTTTTTAGCAGCACCTTGGATGATGCACAGCTGCACCCAGAAGGTGGCACTAATGCACCTAGACCATGTTTGGCATCATTAAACAACAAAAACAGAAGTAAAAGATTATTCAAACTGATATTTGTGGGAACATTAGATTCTGTTTTATAGGAAAGAGTGATATAAAAACCCAAGGATGACTACAGCCATCAAACTAGGTGGAACTCTTCCAGAAAACACATAAATCAATAGAATGAGGTCCAGTGCAAAGCTGACACTTAAAGCTAACAACTGTTCACCGTCATTTCAGAGCAGGTGGGGATTCTCTCTAAAGAATGGAGGATTAGTTACCAGGAAATATCAAACTGTAATTTTTATGTGTAAGTTTTAAAGTTCTCACAAAACATTGTACACATCCTGTGTGGTTAGGCGAAATCTTTATCTAACATCAAACATCACAGAACTGCTGGATAAAAAACAAAGCAGTATATTAAACTAATATAATGTTGAACAGGTGGATGAAGACTGGAGGCGACTAAAGTGGACATGCAGGTGAAAGGAACAGAGGTGATGAGGAGGTTTGGGTAAGTATGATGTTAAGGAGAAATGCAGAAAGGCAGATGGTGGCAAATTGTGATGAACAGAGTTCAGAAAGAAGTATGGACATAGGGTCACATATAAGAGTGGAGGGTGGTGCTCACAGCTGGACTATATTTTATGCAGAAGGTGCAATATAAAAAAGAAAGGACGCTGCAAGGTGGTGGCAGGCAAAAATGCAGTTAGTAGTCTGTAAGATAGCTTTGGAAATAAAGAAGAAAGAGCAGGTGAACTTAAAGGCAAGGATTCAATGGTGGAAGTTAAAGCACGAAGAATGTTGTGCAGAGTTCAGGGAGGAGTGAATAGATGACTGGGAAAGTACAGATGAAGAAACTGCCAAGGTGTTTGGTCTAGACAGAGAAAAGAGGACAAGGAGACTGGCGGTGGAGGAAATGTAGGAAAGTAATTACAGGAAGAGATTAGCAAAGTATAAAAAAGTGCTATAGTAAGGGCGATGATGAGTATGTCCCTTGGAGGCTAGAGAATAGCAACAAGAGAGGTGGCAAAGGCATAAGAAAAGGCTTATAATAAGTTCTATGCGAGGCTGAACACAGGACTTGTATCGATTGACTGGGAGAAACATCAAACTGGAAAGGATGCGCAGCAGGTCAGCGAGATTAGGGATAGAGATGGTACTGACCAGAGTGTGCTGAGAAGGTGAGTGAGTACAAACAGAGGGCAGCTGGTAAATCAGCACATTAGTAAAGAAGAAGTAAGGGCAGTTATGAAGAGCATGAAGAGTGCAAAGGCGAGTCTCCATGGACTCATGGTTACAGATGACATTATGATTTGTGTTGAAAGGAGCAGGTGGAGGTATGCTGTGGAGAAAAGAAGAATGATAGTCAGTAGAAGCAAGATTAGAGTACTCTAAATGTCTCTGAATGAGAGGGGAACAGGAGTAACAACAAAGTGATGAAGCTTGATGAGTTTGAATGAGTGAGTCACCCATCGACAGCAAAGGGCAGTGCACAAGAGAGGTGAAGAAGAGAGTGTAATCAGGGCGGAGTGGGTGGAGAAGTGTGGATAGCAGAAGGATAGCAGCAAGAGTCAACGGGAAGGTTTACAAGGTGGCAACAAGACCTGCTGTGATGAATGATTTAAAGCTGGAGATTTTCAGATTTTCATTGAGAATGATCATGATGGACAGCTCAGGTTGAGCAGTTGGAGACAAAGATAGAACGGCAAGGCTTGACAGAGGGGGATACTTGGGGGGAAGAGACAGAGGAAGATTATCCACTGTGATGTGATATAAAAGGGGGGAGGAGGAGGGGGATGAAGATGAAGAAGAGTGATGATGATGCTGCATACCCTCTGAAGCTTCTGACCAACCAGGAAGTGTTGCCTAATTTAAGACATGTCCTGAATAGCCATCTTCACCTTTGATTGTTGGGTCACACTCGATCTAACGTGTCTTTTGGAGGTTGGCTAGTTTCCTGCACTTTCCTTAACGATGTAGGACAAAGGGAATCTTTGAGCTTAGTCTCAAGTTTGTTCACGGTTCAGGTGTGACCATCTCTAATAAACAGAGGTCTGTGTGCCTTGTTGACTAATGAAATAATCTCCCAATATCGACTGAAAGGTGATGACTTTTTTTCATCAACTCCAGCTTGGCAGTACATGCACAGACACTTAATTTGACCCCTTCCATGTCAAAGCTCTCGTAACCACGCCTCTATCCTTTAAAAGAGCCGTGAGCTGACTCATCTTTAAGACTTTTGTTATGCTTAATGAGGGCTTGCTGACCTCACTGACCTCTCGGAGTTAAGTACTCTGGGACAATGCAGTGCTTGTATTTCCCAGGTTGAGCGATAGTGCTGATGCAGGTAAAATTCAATTTGTGAAGGTTAAATTAACTTACAAAGGAGTCTGTTTCAGCTGATGTTTGCTGTGACACAGATGCATGTGTGAGGTCACTGCCGTCATACAGATGAGCATTTTAATCAGATGGGCGTAGCTTCCAGGTCTGAAAAGTGAAACCAACATGAAAGTGTCCTAAATCTGCAACCTTCTTCACAGCCACCTCAGGACAATGCTCACGGATGCAAAAAGGCCTCTGGTCCCATAGATATCCATGAGAATACAGCCTTCAGACCTGAACTAAGTAACCACTATCCTGATAAATTAATGGGCTCAGTCATTCTGAGGACATTTTTTTTATCCATTTTGGTCACTCTGAGAGTCAGAAAGCAGGATTATTCAGATTCAGTGTGCAGTTTCACAGTCAGAGCCACTCCAAACTCGTCACATCTGGTTTTAAAGCACGAAGATGTCAACAACAAAAACGCCGAGCTTGAGGCTGCATAACAGGACGGCGATGTCACGGTGTCTACGTCCACATTTTATACTGTCTGTGGTTCTTCCTCAGCTCTGAGCTTTTCTCCACCGAGTGTATATTGTTGAAAAATGCTTTTCCAAAAAGTTTGCAATAGTGGGGTTGGGGAGAAGTCAAGAGGATGTCTGTAACTTTAACCCTCACTCCTCAAACAGACACAGAACAGCAGTTCTTTTCTGCAAAAGTCTCTTTAGAGGTGGAAAATCTTCTGAAGCTTGAATTGTTTGTCACGAGTCATTGCAATTCAAGCTGCCCAAACCCTCCTAATGCCAGAAGCCAGCGTGCGTCCCTCTACGTCTTTCTCACTCTCTTTCTCTAACAATTGAGAGGATGACGCCATGTTTTTGGACTCGTTTTTGATTAAGTCTGGCTCAAAGTAGAATCCCTTAAATGATTTTACAAGTCTGTCCTCTGTCCTCAAAATAAAATATGATGAATTTTAATTGTCTCAATAAAGAATCATTTACAGATTTTTTAGTAAATATTTTTCTGACTGAAAAAAAACGATAAAGTTCGAACCGGTGTAAAAATGTGCTTATGTGAGCTGTAAATGCTTTTGCACTTGAAACCAGTCTGTTTTCTGATTACTCATCTTCATTTATTATAGTTTAAAAAAAAAATGCAAATGAATGATACACGTCGATTTTAAATCATCTGCAACAATGTTTCTTTTTTAAATGCAATCCAGCCTTACTTCTTTGTCTTTCTGCTGTATAAAAAGGTCATAAAAGTATCTTCACTGATTCCCAGTGGTACTAAAACAGAGTCTGATCATGAAAACATGATGCAGGTATTCTGGGTAATGAGTTGTCAATAACAGTAGAAGCTGGAACTCACCAAGAAAACCCGCACACCCACTGGAAGAACATACAAGCTGCTCACAGATGAACTCAGGTTTGATCCCAGAACTCTTTTGTGAGGCAGCATTGCTGAGAATCGTTTAGCCTAGTGAAATCATCCCTCACATTGGTTTTGGGTCTTTATGCAACTTGTTCATAGTCACAAAAATATACTTAATTTAAATTGTTTTACCACGAGCAAGGAAACATTTAATTTCCCCAAATGTGGAGATAGCAAAAAACCTAACCCGATGCAAAATGAAAAATAAGTGAGGGAACATAAAAGAAAATATAAGAGAAAAAGAATCCATAATTTCCCTAATAGCAGAGCTGAATTCCCCAGAGGCTGTGTTGATTACAGCCTACTGAAAAGACTCATTAAACCTGAGTGAGGTTCTGCTTGACAATGTGTGTGTTTTCATAGGTGTGCTGTTTACTGCCATCATAAAGGTCTGATTGAGTTTTACAAAGGCATGTAATCATATACCACGGGGACTTGAATCAAAGCACACCTGGAATAGATGGAAGCCCTTCTCACACATACATACATCCTATAAACTCCATTATTGTCCATTCATCATCTTGCCAGCTCCATTGTGTTCAATACAGAGCTGTAATTGCTATGTGCAGTCGAGAGAGAGAGAGTGCTAATGAGGAGTGTGTGCCTGCACTATCACTGAAACACTTTGTGGAGTCACAGTTTTTGTATGCCTGCATGATTTGGCCTTTAGTTTTGCATTGGCTGCTTGTAACACTGGTTAAATGTGCACAGAGTGTGCAGGCTTTTGACTTTCCAAACGTCTTAATGGTTCATATTGATTTCGTTGAATGTGAAGCCAGTCAGTCATTCACAGCACAAACAGGTCTGTCTACATTTCTGTGCCTTTAAAGTAAAGTGAAGTTATCCCGAGGAACAAGATTAATTCTTTCTGGTATCCTTGTAGTTTTTGAAGCTGTTTTTACACAAGAACTCAGAGAAATGTTGAGAGGATCAGGCTGGGAAAGGTTTCCTTTTCTCATTAGCAGAAACAAAGTGGCAAATAGTTCATGTCAGCCACTTTTTCACCTCTGGAAATTTTCCATTTACTTAAAGGATGGGTGATGCCTGAATACAACACACTGGAGGCACAATGGAGGACTCAGTAGCCAGAAATTCACCAGACTATTACCTGTTCTGCATCTCTCAAAGAGTAGAAAAGTTTTAAGCTTAAAGTAAACAAGGCAGCATGTAGGCTGTTCCAAGCAGTCTGAGGAGCTGTCCAGCATCGGTGTGTCTTAATCCTAGACTGATTCAGGCCTCTTACTTCTTTTTGCTGAAGAGATGTAAATATTCCATAGTGGCATAGTCAGGAGGTATAGTCCCTGATGGTATTGTGAAATGGATAAGTAATGACTGCACAGTATTTCAGATGATCAAAATAAGCACATTAAACTGTCAACTGTATGTTACACAGGAAAAAGTCTGATGTTAAAAAGAAAAGAGAGAAAAAAGTAATGACTATAATTTAAGATCTTCTTTCATTCTTCTCTAAAAACTCTTCGTGCCATAAATGAGAAAAGGTGTGTGGTTAGAACGGGCAATAAAGTCATCACTGTCGCGGCTGATAATGTCATACGGATATTATGGGAATTAGCTATTTAACTAAATGTGTCTTTAAGTGCACCATCATTCCTACATTAAAGTCATCTGAACTTGTGCCCATTGCTCTCGCTGACTGCATGTGTGATTTAGCAGCAAACTCTGCATGAACCAGCAGCAAAACAGTAAGAATAGTTTTGATTAGTTTTGAAGTGTGAGAGAAATCCAACAGCTTGCACATGTCCAGATCGATCATGTTATAGGACAGGTCAGAACATTAGGATTTTAATTAGATCTTAAACTTATCTTACACTGTTCGCTGGAGCATTCGAAATGCTAATAGTCCTTATAAAATATCATGCAATTATGCTCCAATAACATTTTCATAATCTGATTTTTTTCACTAGTTTCCTAATATTCAGGTTAACTTTTGGCTCTTTTTTCGATTCCACTAAGCTTTCAAAAGTGTGGTTGACTAGAAGGAGTCCATCCAAAGCCATGTACTGAACTAGAAACAAATTAGAATCAAGTGGGCCAGTTCTGTGGGTTATAATGCAAATTATACAACAACAATACAATGAAACAAAAGTCCCATTTTAATACTGGTGCCTGCATGTGTGTGGGTGTGAACGCACCGTGGTAATTACTGACTGCTTTAATACGTTTACACAAACACACACACACACCATGCGTGGCCTTTTCATACTGTTTAACACCATTGTTTCTCTGCTAGTCTGATTAGACTGGAGGCTTTAGAAATATGAAGTGGGCCACTGAGGAGAGCTGGCTGGCTAGCAGGCAGGGTGAACGAGAGGCCAGAACTGGATGCGGTGTCCTCATTGTCCCTACAACTTTAGATTTGCAGGGACACACAGTAAAGGACTGCACAATGCAATTATACGTCACTTAATAATGAAGCAACGATAGAGTTTCCAACATTAATCTCTCCAGCATTATGGGACCATCATGTATAGCTGTCATGGTAGAAATGTGACTGTTAAAGTCTATTTTCACACATCAAACATGTGTAAGTCCAAAAACTAAGTTTTCTCATGCTAGAAATAGCAGCTCTTGAGTTATTACACTAATGTTGTTATAGCGCAGTGTTTAATGGATCAAGAAGCAGGAAAGAAGCATTTTATGGCCCTGTCTCACATTTTTATCTCTAGATTATCATATCCCCGTGTCAAATGTTCCCATCAGCCAGGCTCAACGCAGGCAGAATGCCAGAGTTTCCTTTTTATTTTTTAAAGTAAAGAAAAAAATGCAATAATGATAACAACAACACTGCTAACTTAGCAACCGTTTGAAACTTTTTGCCCAACTCGTCAAGTCATTTTAAGCTTTTCACATGTCATTTAACATCACACCCTTTCCATATCGTTAAACACCTACTGAGTGCAAAGAAAAGGGTTTTTTTTTCATTAAAAATCAACCAGGTTTCCCTGCTGCAGTCAGGGGCAGCTTCCTACGCCTCGGCCATCCTTTTGAGGAGATACGATGAAGGAGAGTTGCTTACTTGGGATTCACTGAAAATCTGACTTTTATTGATAAATGAGGCCAATCTGACTTTCTCACGTCCATCCCACCAACATGAACTGTAATCTTGTTAGTTTGTGAGCAGTATGCACTCAATATAAAATAAATAAAGTCTCTTTTGCTACAATGATGAATTACTGTGTTAAAAAAAATGCCGTTAACAATCCTCAACATGCGACATTACAGCTACTGAACCTTTCAGCCACACTGTGGGTAACTTTTTCCCCACATGGGAGAAACAGCTGCAGAGTGACAAAAACAAATCTTTCAAATTGGGCTAAGTGGTTGATAATTTTTATCTTTCTGGTGACAAATACAGAACATATTTCTTTATGCTTTAAACACACTTGCAGTTATTGGTGCTTACCAGAAACAAACATGCAAAGCAGAAAACATGTTTGAATAGACGCACTGATCTTTCTTAAAGAAACTGGCAGCAGTGACACAGAAAGGTAAAAACAGAACAGACGTGTGTTTTACACTAAAGTGTACCCACATATTTAAGAACAGTGCACACACAGTAGATCACAAAGGAGAAGACATTCAGTGAACAACTATTTACAGGTATGGACACGCTGGGCCTTTTAACCAACAGATACGTACAAATATGAGGCCCTTAATCAAAGACGAGCACGCACGCCGGGACTTTTAATAAAGGTATGGATGAGACTATTCATCAAAGATATGGGCACACTGGGCCTTGTTATTAAAAAGGTGCTGATGCCTGCTGGTGTCTGGAATGTAAACACCACAGATACATTACAGGCTCTTTGTCAAAGGCGTGGACACACGCTGAATCAGATACTAAAGTCACGGCCACACGCAAGGCCAATCGATGCCGCAATCAAAATGAAATGAAAAACACTTCAATTTGATGTTTTTAGGGTTTAACAGCGATATTTTTTGGCACTGATTGGTGAAAGAGAGCAAAACGGGTAAAGGCAAGGCTATTCCTTTCCTTCTAATTCCTTTGTCTTGTAAAGTGGTTTGCTTGCACAAAAACACAAAAAGTGCAAAGACAGGAGGAGTTCTAGTAAACAGTTTAGTTTCCATGTGGCAATTTAAATTATAAATGTAGTTTTAAACAAAGAAGTTGCTGGTAGTTGACATTTTGATGAATGAGTCGCTGTTTATCTTTTAAGAAAACACATTTTCAGAAGCCAAATTGCCATTAATCAGTGTTTGCTTTTCACAACCCCTGCAGATGCATTTATTTAAAACTTCTGGCACAGCTTATAGAATCAGATTTACATCAAACATTTTACTTTTCAATATCCCTGAAGTCAGTTTGAACAGTCAGAGATCAGACTGGCAATCCTCCCAACTGACTGCTGCCCGATCCTCAAACCACCACACATCTAAAACTCCTGTGACCCACAGCAGGGTGGAGCAGTGTGGCTCACTCTCAGTGCTACTGGGCCTCGTGGGGTAAGCCAATAATATCGTGCTTCAAGCTTTTCTCCAGGGTCTGAAAATAGAGCATATAAATATATAAATATATCATATAAATATCTTGGGACCATAACCAATGAAAAGCTGACTTTTGATGAAAATTGACTGAACAATTTTAACTTTGTTTTATTGTTCTTTCATCTTTCATCTGTTTTATCGGTTTGTTTGGTGGCATGGTTTGGTCAGACCTCTGTCACAGAGAAAAACTCACCAAATCAGATAGTGAGATGGTCCAGTGGTCTGACAGGTGAGTCACAGCCCTGTTTAGCCTGCCTGTACTCTAAACAGGTGCAACAGATGGCTTTATCAGTTCTGAATAATGGTTCCCATCTTCTACAGGGTGAATTTCAGCTTCGTCCCCCGGGACGGAGGTTCTAGTTCCAAGATGCAGGACAAAGCATTCTTAAAACAGCTACTGTCACTAAACTTAAAAGGAACTGTATTTTTATTTAATTCATCTTGTCTAATTACCAAATATGTGTCTGTCAGGTTCAAATAGGCATTTGTGTTTAGTGAAGGGATGCATCATTTTTCTGGGAACCAAATTTACCTACAGGTATAAATAAAGTAACCTTGAACCTTGAGGGTGAGGCAAGTCTGTTAGTTTCTTAGACTTGTTGTTCTTAGTGTCTTTTGCCCTTGGACTGGCTCCATACCCAAGACCAATTTTTCTTGGTACATCTTACCAAAGATAATGTGCCCTCAACAATATAGCTCCAGGAAACACTCTGGGAATCAAACTCTTCCACTGTATTTAGGAGGTGATTTATGGAGAGGGTTCACTGAATGATGATTTGCATCCATGGGCTGGTTTTTTAGCTGACTGTGAAATGGCTGGAATGAGATTTACCGCCTCCAAGTCTGAGGCCATGATTTTCACAAAGTAAAGGATGGATTCTATGTTCTTGGTTGGGCAGCCTATTCAAGTTGAGGAGTTCAACTATCTTGGTCAGTGAATGTTGACAGGTAGTCTCTGCAGTGGTGTGGATGTGTGGGTTATGCAGGAGGGCCGTTGTTCCTCTGTATGATAGATATGGTGGCTCAGGCATCTGATTAGGACGTCTTCATAATGAAAGTGTTTTGGGCATGTCCAACCTGGGCAGACTCCAGACATGCTGAAAGATTCGTGTCTTTTGTCTGGCTTAAGAATTTGTTGATATTTGCCTGGAAAACAAGGTGTTAATATCTCCATAGACTCCTGGCTCCACAGCCCAGATAAGTAGAAGAAAATGGATTTTACTTTTAGTGTAGTTGGGGTGGAAGCTCAGGAAGAGAAGGTGAATCAGAAGGTTGGTGGTTCGATCCCTGGCAGCTCCAATCTGCATGCCAAATATCCAAATATCCTTGGGCAGGATACTAACCCCAAGTTGCTGAATTTTAGATACATAGCAAATAAAAATGTGCTCGTATGAATGTGTGAATGAGACAAGTGCTCAGAGTTGAGTTATTTCAGGAATATACAATTATTCATGCGTATCTAATAAACCTTTACATATTTGATATGTACATACCACGGCACAAATAATAAACATCAAACCTCCTCAATAAATACCAGTCTTGAGGTGGGAAGTAACACTGGTGCCTTGCTTCCCGCTTCAGTATGTCTCACTGAGAATCTCCATTCAACCAAACCATCACATCAAGTTATGAAGATCATAGGGTGGAAAAAGAGAAACCAACGCCATCGGTGACGGTTTATTACACTCTTACGGTCCAACTGACGCCTCAGTTTGCTGACATGAGGAGAGTCAAATAAACCAGAACACACAGGCAAAACCAGTAACGCTTAAAGATTTTATTTATTTTATAAACCCAAGAATTTTAGTGCTTTAGGTTCAATGACTAAATTCAGTACATCCATAGGAATTCTTTTCCTTCTAACATCAAACAAATGTTTTCATATTTATGTGCAAGGGCCGACTGTCTGTTTATGCCAGTTTAATATTTTCCGTACCAATTAAGAGCTTAAGCAGCCCACCTTAATCTTTAATGACTCCTTAATCAAGTCCATTGTGTCCAAATCAAATCCATTCAATCAGCAGACAAAAAAGAGGAAAAAAGAAAGCAAAAAATAAAACTGAAATACTCAGAAACACACTGAACAGGGTGAACCAAAGCATTAAGAATGCAGTTTCATTTCATCTGTTTCTAATTTTATTTTATTTTTTTAACAAAACCTGCAAAGAAAATACCGAGACACTTCACAATCTATCATTGATCTGTAAATATTAATGCATACTCATAAAACAATGTATTTATTTTTTATTTTTATTTTAGTTGTTTTTAGTTGATTCTATGCTGTTTTATCTTGTTTGAAGGCTGTTTGAACTTTTAAGTATTGTGTGTTTTATATATTTATTTTTGCTGTTTTCTGTTATTCTATTGTTTTTAACTTATTTTCTGTACAGCACTTTGGTCCTGTGCTGGGTATGTTAAAGTGCTTTATAAATAAAATTGGATTGGATTGGAAAAAAGACACAGTAGAGGAATTTAGGAGCTGTATTTGTATTTGAAGTGCAGCAGTATATATGAAGGAGTCTGAAACCAGTGGAGATATGAGTTGGTTGTCACATATGGTCGATCAGGAGGAGTTAATGATGAAGTCAGTGTAGTGGATAAACTAAGGGTGAAAAGGCACAGCAAGATATGGTTACACTTTTTTTGGACAGTTACAATAAATATACCACCATGGTTTTAAAACTTTAGGTCATGATTAACATGTTATGCTCAATTCCAATGCCATATTTTTTTTTGGACTCAGCTGCATGACTCATAGTTCAAAAAAAGAGTTTAGTTCCTCCTTGTAAAGCCAACCTGAGATGAACATTGTACTACAGCTGTAGAGCCAAGAGTAGAGGAAAATAGGGATGATGCATCAGATTAACCAGTCTATTGGCCAATGTCAGCCTCATTCACTGGTAACAACATATCAGCAGTACAGGTAGCACTTGTTTCTATAAGTCACATTAGTTTCACACACGCTAAATACTTAACAGTATAATCATGAGGTGAAACAGTCATTTGTTTCCCAGACTCACAAGAAGATACAGAAGAAGCTACTTCAGGTACTCCTTTATTCACAAAAAAAATTAAACCTGAACTTTTAGAGCTAAGCTTTTGGTTCAGAGGGATTATTGGTACACACACCAGCGCTATTACCTCATAATAACTCATAATAAATTAATATGAAGAACTGCCATTGGAAAAGAATATATTTGATAGGAAAGAGGGAGAACAGGAAAGCTGATTTTCCAGCAGACCATCAGATCATGTACAAAAGAAACTGTCATGGAAATTTCCATTGTTTTCTTACATACCTGTCCATCTGTCTGTTTGTGGGTATGCAGGGTGCTGAGCATACACTCGAGGAGCAGAACAGACAGAACACACACACTCAACACAGCAGGACAGAATTACACACACACACTGTTGTTGTTTTGGGAAGGTCAGTCTGACTGTGAGGTTGGACGGTGGACGGTGGCCGACAGGTGTCACACAGCACCAGGTAACACACCTTGTTTTGCTTGCACTCTGTCACGTCTTGCCAGAATCGCCTCACAGAAACGGCGATGGAGACGGACGCATGTGTATAAAAACCACACACAAACGCAGAGAAGCTGACACACAGAGATACACAGAGCACAGAAATGTTTGGCTGCTCGTCTGCTGCTGTGTTTGCTTTATCTACAAAAGGCCATTAAAAATAAATCATTAAAAGGACTTCAAAAGGTCTGTCATCCAGATTTAGGTTAATGAGAGCAGGAAGATTTGGCATTTTGTTGTTGGGATCAGGGACTTTAATATCTAAATATAAACAACTCTGGATTATTCTAGCATTATGTCAAATACATAAAAACCCTTAGCACTGTGTCAAAACACGAAATATTCCTAAAATTACATTAAACACTAACTTTAGCATGTTGTCAGCACCTCTTAACGTCAAAACATTTTTCAGAGCTTTAACATGTCAAAATATGTTTCCTTCCTGCCCGGTTAAAACACATTTCTCCATTTTTACCTCATCTACAAGTACAGCAATTAGTAAAACATCAAAACCTGCTTAATCTATTTTTTAAGCGCGCTGTCCTCTGCATTAAAATAAAATCTGTTTCCTTTGTACTGTCAGCACTGCACACAGCTGTAATGATTCATGAGGTTTCACTGACACTGAGGACAGAGAGAGCGTATCAACACGGTTCTTTTCCAAAACGTGTATAAGATCATGTGATGTGGTGCAAAGGTAAATACAGCTTTTAACTGAGGCAATAAACTCAAGCTGCATAAGGAGAGCAAACTTCACTATATGTGGAATTATTTACCATAAAAGTAAGAAAACTGGAAAACGGTTTTTATCAGGATAAATAGATAAAGCCTATCTTCAGTGAATTTTGGATATCCTAAACCAGGGGTGTCCAACTCCAGGCCTCAAAGGCCGGTGTCCTGCAGGTTTTAGATGTGTCCTTGATCCATCACAGCTGATTTAAATGGCTAAATGACCTCCTCAACATGTCTTGAAGTTCTCCAGAGGCCTGGTAATGAACGAATCATTTGATTCTTGGTGATATCCAAACTCTACAGGACACCGGCCCTCGAGGCCTGGACTTCCCCACCCCTGTCCTAAACTAAAAAACCAAACCCAATGCTGTGCTGCTTAAGGAAGAAGAGAGTTCAGATTTTTTGGGTAAATAATTATCTGTGAGGTGCAGTAGCTCAATAGAGCCACGAGGATGTGGCTGCTTCTTTTTGTTTGTGTTGCGTTATAGTCAAGCAGCAACGTTCTGACAGACTGACAGCATGAAAGCGAGCTGTAGTTCCTGCAGCCAGTGGCTACAAAAGCAGGGCATTCCCCTTTGGCTGCCACATAAAAAATGGCCACGTTCACAGTAGAACTAAACACTTTTACAGCCAATTAAAAATAATAATAATAAGAAGAAGAAAATTGCTAAAAAAATCCTCACAGCAAACTATTTTCTAAGCGTGATAAGTAGGAATCTGCAGTAGTGGAATATTTATTAATTCTTTTTTAGCCTGAAAATGTGTAAAGAGAGTGTTGTGTTGTTAGCCTCAGTCCCTCAGTGTCACAAAAGAAAAAACAGAAAACAAATAAATAAATGAAGAACATATTGTCTCCTTTTAACTTAGACCAACTTTGTGAGTCACAACCAGAGATTTCAGCATGAATATTTCATGTTTACCATCTTTTAAGCTAAGATCGCACAGCAGAAATAGGGCTCAAAAAGGAAGAACGACTTGATTACTGACTGAGAGAAGCAACTGCAGTCTGTTAAGAGATTGGAGCAAAGGCTAAATACATCAACATATGCATGCATGAATGAATGAATACCAACCTGACAAAGAAAATGTGAAATGAAGGATGGCAGCAGAAAAGTCTGGGCTTGAAACTTCTTCTCATACTTAGAGGTGGCACATTTTACATACTTCCCAGCAGCAGTGTTTTCTGCAAGAATATTGTGTGAGAATTTATAATTATGTTGTAAATGTATTCATGGTATTTCCACAACGCTGTGTATGCCTCCTGTATCTGTTCCCTGGGCTCACCCTGCCTGCATATGTGAAGTGTATGTTCACATGCGTGTTTGATTAATGAGTGCCCTTGAATAAGAGGAAGGCCTTCAGGGATGTGTGGAGAATAATTAGAAACTTGAAAGATTACATTTACGCTGGCTAAATGAACACAGGGACAGATTTGTAATTCATAAATTAAGTATCTGGAACGGTCACAGTAAACATGACTCTATACGTGCCGTAAGACGACCTACGCTGCACAGAATCGGCATTTTGGAGTTTGATTTAAAGCAAACGCAGCACGCATATCAATCAATTTTCAGCCTGTTTCCTTCACCAGCGCCGAACGTCAATGTCAGCTTTGAACTCAACGGTGAGAAAAGTTTTCAAAAATGCTCCCTGCTCAAGACCGCAACATGTAACAGCAAAAAGAAAGACTTGGACACCAAGAGAGCAAGAAGACGGAAAGGTGGAGAAGAACAAAGAGAAAAGAAGTGAATGGAAGAGATGACAGACAGATAAAAGAAGAGGAAGAAGGGGAGATAAAAATAGTGGTCTGTGCAGTGAGCTGTCAGCTTTGGAAGTGTGGTGAATTCAGCTGGATGCTTCAGTCCAGGTGCTGTTTCTGGCCCTGAGCAAACAGCATGCACCTCCCTCTCTCTCCGCTTGTGTGTGTTTGTGCTGACTGAGAGGAAAAGTTCTCAGTTAAACAACAATGAGGAAACCCAGAGGGGAAGCCTTTCCGCTGATGGATTAACACAATTGACACGCTCACACTACGCCAAACACACACTGGATGCAAGTGAACAGGTGCAGACAGCAACACGAAGCATGCACGCACACACACACGCTCCTTGGATGGGACTGAGGTCAGGGATCTGTCAAGTTCCACCACAACAAACCGGCGCTTTGTGCACAGGGACACTGGCACGCTGAAAACCTTGACACAAAAATAAAAGACCTGTCTAAAATATCACTGCACGATGTCCTAAAAGGATCTAGTCCTAACCAGGAACCAGTGAAGTAAATCAAAAGTACACTGAAGATCGGGATGTGCGATGCTGCGGTCCAGAATATTAACAGCACTCAACAATCTTATCGGCAGCCTGACAAGCACACTTGGCAGTATTTACCTTGGTGTCAGGAACCAGCAGGATCATTACAGGGATTACTAGAATTAGCACTGATGTGATTTTTTTCAATCACCACTATAAAGTGCACGGTGAAAACACCCATTCACCAGCCTGTCAGCAGCTGGGAGGGGTTCAGGCACTGCATCAAGAACAACAAAGATGATGAAGAGCATAGACCTGAGATGCTGCATCTCTGGTCTCTACTTCAAAGCTGCACTTTCAGTGTGAGTGGGCTCTATGTGCAGCGAGAAAGAACCAGGTGAGGCGATAATCAAGTGCTGCTCGAGCCTGTCAGGTCATTTTCTTCATGACAAAATATTTTGTGCCAAAAACTTTGAAGAACAAGTCGAAATGGAGTCTGTGTTTGGTGCACTGATGGAGCATTACATTAGACCTCTAAAGATAACAGGCAACATGGTACAGACCGACTCCATACAGAGCTGGATGTTTAATTTGAGATCAGTCTTAAAGTAAGAGGTAGGATACGCCCTGGACAGGTCGCCAGTCTGCTGCAGGGCTAACACATAGAGACAGTGTTAGGCCTGTCTCACAACTATGGGCAATTTAGAGTTACCAATTAACCCATCCCCACTAACTGCATGTCTTTGGACTGTGGGAGGAAGCCGGAGTACCCGGAAAGAACCCACTCAGAAAGACCTGATGGTGGAACTGAACTCAGGACCTTCTTGCTATGAAGTAACAGTGCCACCATGCTGCCTCTACTTTCTTCCCTCTCAGAAAGTGGACTTTCCTCTGTCTTACAGGCTTTGATGCTTACTGGCCTCTCTGAGCTTGTTTGGTGGCAGGATCTTCAGAGCTGTTGGCTTGTCACCTCAAACCTCAGTGGCATACTCTTTGATGGTTCTGACGCTGGAGAATTTTCCTGTCGGTGTCTAACGCCTTCTCCCGTGTCAGACTGGGGCAGGTTGCAGCCGAGTATTTAACTCTTGACAAGCTCTGCCTTTTCTTTTTCTCCCACATCATGACTGTGTGCGCCGTGCTGGGAACTCCGACTCTTACTATGACAGGAAAAGAACTTATGCAAAAAAGGAAGCAATCATTTGTCAGCCTCAACAGACTTATTAGATGAAGAGGTGTCCATTCATAAAAGATGCAGCATCGAAATGTGCAACTACACCTGAAGCTAAGAGAGGGAGAGGAGAGATGTTTCTCTCCAGAGAGACGAGCGACTTTTTCACTGCTCACTTATGTAACATAAACAAGGTTTGCAGGAAATGAATGAGCAGGAAATGCTATAAAAACAAGAAAAAAAAGAAAAGAAGACAGATTGAGCTGAAAAAGGGGAAAAGAATAAGAAAAAAATCTATGAGCAAACTTCGTTGTGTGTCTACAGGGTTGTTGTGATGTTCTTATTGTGGCACTTTGGGCAGGAGGAAGAGCCATTCAGCCAGAAGAACTGAAATCTCAGTGACAAACACAGCTGCTCTGCTGAAGTGTCCTTCAGCAAGACACAGCATAACTCAGGGATCAGTTGTTACAGGTAGGGCCTCTTTTCAGTGAGAATTTGCAGCTTATACCCAAGAACACGCAGCAAATGAGGTGCAAACAAGCTTAGCAAAGATCTTCTACCAACACCGCCATCCAGAATCCCCTAAGTCCTAAATGGATTCCTCTCTGAGGCTGTGGGACTGAAAAAATCTTATTGGCTTCATGAATTTGGTGAGGACAAACAGTCTACAACACACACTCGTTTTAAACAATCAGCTAACAAGCTCTTGTACTGAGGGTGTGAGAACATTAATGCGTTATTGCACTCTTTGGTTCAAAACATACTTAGAAAACAGGAAATACTTTGTATCAATAGGTAACTTCACATCTGAGCAGACAAGTATCACATGTGGAGTTCCCCAAGGTTCCATCTTGGGACCCCTTCTGTTTAACATTTACATGCTCCCACTGGCACAGATTATAAAGAACAACAAAATAAACTATCACAGCTATGCAGATGACACACAAATATATATCACAATGTCACCAGGAGACCGAGGCCCTGTACAGGCTCTTGGTAAATGCATTGAGGAAATTAATGACTGGTTGTGCCACAATTTTCTCCAGCTAAACAAAAATAAAACTGAGGTAATAGTCTTTGGTGCCAAAGAAAAACGATTACAGGTCACCAGGGAACTTCAATCTATACACCTAAAACCACAAACCAGGCGAGAAATTTGGGTGTAGTGATGGGTGCAGACCTAAACTTAGAAAAACACATTAAGACAATAACAAAAGTCAGCTTACTATCACATCAATATTTCAAGGATAAAAGATCTGATGTCTCAACAGGACCTGGAAAAACTAGTCCATGCATTCATCTTTAGTAGGCTTGATTACTGTAACAGCATCTTTACAGGTCAACCTAAAAATCAATCAGACAACTACAGCTCATTCAGAACTCTGCTGCTAGAGTCCTCACTAAGACCAAAAAGTGGACCACATCAGTCCAGCTCTGAGGTCTTTACACTGGCTGCCTGTCCATCAGAGGATAGACTTTAAAGTTCTGATGCTGGTCTGAATGGTTTAGGAAGCTACATCAGTGACCTCCTGACCCAGTATGGACCAGAAGGTCATCTGGATCAGTGTTATCAGTCCCCTGACCCAGTATGCTTTTAACTCTTATATCTGGAACAAACTCCCAGAAAGCCTCAGATCAGCTGAAACACTCAGTTTATTTAAATCCAGGTTGAAGACTCACCTATTCTCAGCTGCATTTGAATAAAGCACCAAATCCAAATCCAGTTTAAATTTAAGTTTACTTTTAAAAACCTATTTTTTTAACTACTGTTCTGATTTTATCTACTGTTCTGATTTTATCTACTGTTTTGATATTTGATTTTATATACTGTTTTGTTTGTTTGTTTGTTTGTTTCCTTGTTTTAATCAATTTTAAATCATGCTTTTTATTTGTTTTTGTTTTTAATGTCTCTGTAAAGCATTTTGAATCACCTTGTTGTTGAATTGTGCTATATAAATAAACTTGCCTTGCCTTTACACACCAACAGATCTGCAGGAAAAACAGGAACATGCAATTTATCAAAGCCTACTTTTTACATGCCAAATTGGATTTCTGTCTTGTGGGAGTCAGATGATAACTTGAAGAGGTGAAGGAGCTTTGAGAGCATCTAAACTTTTTGTTCTTTCAACATCACTGTCTGGCAGCTTTCCCTCAATGCTCGCACTTATTCCAAAGCACGCCTCTCTGATTTATTTGTTCTGGGGGCATAGGGAGTGCTCTTTCCTCTGCACACCTTTGCTGAATTTAGGGATGAATCCCCACAGGCTATAGCCTTTATGTTTAGCAGCTTAACTCTGACCGAGCTGTGGGAAAGAAGAGATAACACTGAATTTCCCTACAGGGAGTAATGCAGGATCAGAGAAGACAGAAAACAAGAATCCCTCTTGAAAAATCACAAGAAACAAATTGAAACTTTGGCAGATTAGGAGGAGTTTAAAACAACTTGTTGGCAAAATGTGTGAATGAATATCAGGAGGATTTCATTTTGCCTCCAGCTGAAAAGAAAATGTAGCTCGTGACCTTTAAAGACAAACTAACAGTGAAAATATGCAGTTCTGGTATTTTGACAAACACTGATGAGCATAACTAAGCTTCTTTATAAAAGGTTTACCAGCATCAGAGACGGACAGCATTAACTATTACTGACAATAAGCAATACTGACAAGGATAAAGTATCCATGTGACTAATTTGATATGAACTGAGACCTTCTCCTGTTGTCATATCTATTTTTGCTACTTCAAATGTATTTAGCATTGTTGTAATTTGATCTGATGAAAACAAAACAAAAAAACCTTAAAGTTAGAAAACTGAGATATGTTTCAAGATACTTCGTATTGGCCCAGATAAACTATCATCACGTCTTCCCTTGATTCTTTAGCTGTTATTAGCTAACAGGACCCTAGCTGTGCCGCTCAGTTGTAGCCCTACTCTGGAGAAACATAATTAAAACCACAGTTCTACTACTAACTGACAAATACTGTTAAGATATAATCAAACGTTAATCATTTTATAAATGCTCAAAACTTGGTGAGTTAGCTTGATAACTGGTAACTTAGCGTTCCTTTAAAAATACTGTCAAGTTGTGTTAAAAAAAAGTGTTAAAAAAAGTATATATCTAATATATATGTATATATAGATATATATCTATACATATATACATATACATATACATATATACATATATATATACATAGTCAGATGTACTTTGTTGTAAGATATTCAGCTCCAAAACATCTGCACCACAACTGTGTTAAGAATGTGTTTGGTAATGTAGGGCGACAATAATCACTGCTGCTCCATATCTTCATTTACATCTCTGCAGACGACCGTTTTTAACAGATGAATGTGCTGTGGAGGCAGAGACGACTGTGAGCAACGCAGGAAACACATCTTGATAATAAAAAGCTTGATTGTTCTATTGTTCAACCAAGAGTTGTGAAATCCAAACCTAGAGAATACAATACGAGCTCTAATAACAGTCTTCACAAATTTATCGCCTCCATTTCGTTTATTAAATCCTCCTTTATTTTCCTACCGCTTCTCTCCTGCTCGCTCCTCAATTCATTCATTTATTCCTCCCCTGTGGTTTCTGTTCTAAGCCAGTGGAGATGATGGTTTTAAGTCTCCGAGTGCTGGTCCCCATTAGCAGCAAACTAAAATCTGCCTCTCTGACTGAGATGCTTTTGTTCAGCATGCCTGCTCATCACTATTGTTCGACGCCGGGGCTCCTATTTGCAACCAAAAACCTCTAATGTTTAATAGCAAAGAGGCATCTTTAATGTGGCTACATGATGTGGGAAAGAAAAGATCTGAATGGATTCCAAACGATGAGAAGCGAGCACAAAGTACAAATGAATACAAAGCGTACAAATGACACACAGAGACACGAGACAGTGGGATTCACAGTTATTCCTGGAGCAAACCTGTTATTGCTCCAAAGCTCTGCAAATGAAAAGACAAAATGTGAAAATCAGCTCCAATCAAAATGGTTTTGAAGAAAAGATACTGAAACTTTTCCAAGCGAATGTTCAAAAATGTGTTGTTTAAAATATATCAGTCTTTACTGTTTATGTATAATAATGGTGTTAATAACTACATACAGTCAAAGTCATCGCTCTGTTCTGTATCTCACCACAGCCACAGCTGCCCACTGTGTGGAAAGAATCACATTTTGCAGTTTTAAAATTAGATCCTGCTTTAACGCTGCTCACGCCAGCTGATCAATGATCTTCATCTTCATTAGTCTTCATTCTAATAAGCTCTACTTCCTAGACACACTAAGCTACTATTAGCCAAACTGTTACTGTAAACACTTGCCGTGGTGCTTAACTAAAACTAGCATGCAAAAGTTTGCGTGTTCACAAAAGCAAAGCCAAGTTTAACACAACAATGGTGGAAAAAGTGGTTTTAGAATTTTTGAAGCCTGCAGGAAATTTAAATGATGTCTAAGCCGTTTGAAAGATCTTTGTCACAAAGGGAAGCTGCTCTGGGATGCAGCTGAAAAACCCATTCAGTCAGCAATGAGAGGTTGATTTTGTGCTTTGAATTGAGCAATTGGCAGTCAAATTGTCATTTGTGGATATTGACTGAATGCGCCGCTCCTCTCTGGGGAAAGAGACTCACTCATTTTACATCTAAATTTGTTTACCAACTAAAAAGCAATCACATCATTAAAAAATGAATCCTGTGATTCATTATATATGATGAAAGACGGTGAAACACAATCCTTCCTAGAAGCTGAGGATTGTTTCCCTCAGCACATACAAGCAAAAACACAGACAGGTGACAAAATAATGGAAATAAAAACACAAGCTATGTCGGTACTTGGTGGTTTGACTATGGTGGTGACAGACACTCAAAATCTCCCAGGTATTCAGATATCCGATGACGTTGTGTGATAATCTTCACCGTCATCAGAGCATTCAGTGGGACAGAATAATTTGTGTATATGCGTATATAATAATTTGACTTGCAGTGACCGTAATGTCTAAGCGGCCAAGAGAACCCAAACCACGGCAGCAAAATGCTCCCACTGAATAACAGAGCCACCAGATCCCCTCACTGTTGGTGTCAAGGGTTTAATCTTTCACCCACGCGGACCAGTGACGTTCCTTTTTCACAGGGTCCAATATTGTCCACAGAGCCATTACATTCAACAGCAATCTCAAACTGCCAGTCGCATTGTTGAGTAACTAAACCGGACTTTAAATACAACAGCAATGATTGGCTCTTTGTGCTGTGCACATACAAAGTCAGGTTAGTACTCCCTTGCAGGTTAGCATTCACTCACGCCTGCATTGCCTGTTTACTACGTTCTGCTACAAATACAGACGAGAACATTGCTGCAACAGAGACAATATGTCAAAGAGGAGAAAACCTGAACGAAGGTCTAGTGAAGGCAGCTGCCTGTAAGAGTAGCACACACATGCCTAGTCTATATTTTGGCATTTGATGACACTGATAGCATAAAAGGGATTATTCCCAAGTTTCAGAGTTTGTACTAGCTAATAATAATCCAACAACCTATGAGGCGAGAAGCCTTTACACTCCCATCACTTCTCAAACTCAAAATCCCATAACTGCTATTAGCTTCTGGTAGACTCATCCAAACACCATTAGCAGCCATCCACTATAAGTTTTCATTGCCTATAAAACCATTGTTACTGCTGAGAAGCTGCAGTGCTGGTCTGCTCTGCTTTATAGCTGCTGCTGCAGATGCTTACACTGTCCTTACCTCTGCTTTAAGAGGCAGCACACGTCCTTGAAACGCTTGTTTTGTGCTGGCAAACAGATGTGTCCTTGGTCAGCGTGAGCCTAATATACAATATAAGGGTACACAACACAGGACACATACAGGATACCTTCACACTGATATTCATGGTGCTATTATACCTAACCTTGTACAGTGTAAGATGCTCCACAAAGAACTCCAGTAAAACAGACACCACATTGTAGTTAATCCTCAGTTTTTGGTTATAATTTACTTCTACCCACGCATGTCTTGAGTTTCATGCAGTCTCTCTTCTTTCTTTCTCTGCTTTCTGCTGTTTGCAATCAGCAGTAGACCTGAGTTTGTTATTAAAGGGGTTAAAAAGCAGGATAGAGCATGCAGGACAGAGAACAGCCAGCCACTGCAAGCAATTAACTGAGCTATTCTCACAGGCACACAATCTGATATTACATGAACTTCATGCTCACTAGCTGGCAGGTTAAAAACAATTTGATGTCCAATTGTGCTGAAACATGTGCACTCTCAAATGATGCTCAGTGAGGTCATTTATGGGAAAGATCAGGCTGCTGCACAGGTGTGAAAATGCTGCACATTATTAATCTGTGGTGCCTACTCGAACTGAACCGGAACAGAGCACTGTGCTAATACTCTGTTTATATCACAGGCAAAATGTGAAATGCAAGGTTTGCAGGCCTAGAGATAAATACAAACTCATGGCTTTAATGCTCTGTCATTTCACTTTCCACTCAAAAGACCACTCACCCCAAATCCAAAGAACAAATGTCGCACACAGTTTACACTCCGAGTGCAACAGCAGGGCACAGTCTGTACTCAGGGAGTGTAAACTGTAGTTGGGCTGAAGTTGGTTTGACTGGTTTGACACCAGATTCTTTCTGGCCCAGAAGATTTTTCCATTCATGGGATAAAATCCTTTTTTTTCTCTTTTTTTTGCTTGCAGACTTTAAATCAACTGAAGTTTATGGGGAACTCCATTTGTACCCTTAGGGTGTGCTTTAAGGTGGGCCTGCCTCATTATGAGGATGTAAGGTTTCCCTCGGGTCTCACTTATATCCGAACCTCACTCATTGGTGAAAACACCAAGACTGCACCATCGAAGTAGCTCAACATGAGGCACCGCGATGGGACTAAAGTAAAGGTTGGTATCATCATAGTGGCTTTTATCTGCTTACAGGTAAAAAGCTCAATGAGCGCTTCCCGTGCTAACAAACCCAACAACCTGTCCGTAACCGCTAACACGTTGTACCTGTTGTACAACGTACAACTTCAAACACTCATCGTGTCACTTTACATGTCTCAGTTTCTATCAAGATACAAAACTCTCCCCCAAGAACCCACACACACACACACACACACACACTTTCATATCTTAGTGAGGACATCTCTTTGACATAATGCGTTCCTTAGCCGCTTACCCGAACCATCAGCTAAACCTAACCATAACCTAACTGTAACACTGACACTGAAAACACATTTTGAGAAAAATGCCTTCAAACTTGTGGGGACGAGCGTTTGGTCCCCATAAGTGACTGTTGGCCCCCAAAAGTATAGTAGCATTCAAACTTTTGGTCCCCACAAAGATGTCTAAACAGGTACACACACACACGCACGTACAAAAAACAGCATCATGCTCATCACACATTCTTCGTGTGCTCTGTCAATATAACTGCAAACTCAAACACACAGACATTAGCAACACACATGCCGCTGTCACTTTTGTGTTTATGTGTGTGCGTGCGTGCGTGCGTGCGTGTGTGTGTGTCAGACAGCAACAAAACTGACAGACGACAAAGTACAGCAGTAACCTTCTAACCTGTGGTGGCTTCAGAATGACAGGGGCATTATGAGTGTGTGGGTGGTGTATGTGCCGTGTTTGTCCGTGTGTTAGCCTTGTTAAAGATCCATTTCAATTCTGGAAGATTCAATATTTATCAAATAGAGACGCAGGTGTCTGACTGCGGGATCTGAAATTACCACAGAGGATGAACGAGAAATGGAAAGAGAGGGAGGAAGAGAGAGAGAGGGGACTTTCTGTAGCTTCTCCTCAGACCTCCGATCATTCCTGTGCTTAAGTAGGTTTTATATTGATTTTCCCCCTAAATGAAATCAAGTGGTGCATTTAGAAAAAACTCAGTAAGAGCAGTCATATACTGGACCCCGGTGGAAGAAAACATCAGTTACTCTGCAAAAGCGATCCTACCTGCTTCAGAGGGTTTCAGTATCTCTTCAACAATGTCAGCCAATCACGACCAAGTATGGTAGCAATGTGATGACTCGATCAGGAACAGCCTGAAAAAAAAAAAGATTTTCATTGATTAAAAATCTTTTTTTGGTTAATAAAAATGAGAATTCAATGTCTTATAAAACCTTATCTGCCAAGTCTCAATGCAGGCCCAGTCATCCAGGCAAGGAAGTCCCAAAAAGTTGATTCTGTTCACCTGGACGTAGACATTTCAGTGGGAGAAACGTTTTATCACTCATCCAGGTAACAATAATAATAAATAATAATAATAATAATAATAATGGTAATAAACAGTACTTTGTGGTGAAAGTGGTGAAAATGCTACGTCCAGATGAACAGAATCCACTTTTTGGGACTTATCTGCCAAGTTTTCAGGCTCACGGTATCGATACACAAAAACCAACTGCAGTTACAAATAAGCTGCTTTTAAGTGAACACCTATAGAGAAACTGGGGGGAAAAACAGCTTTTTCACAACAATATAGTTTCAGAAGATTTTTGACAAACATACGGAGGCTGGACATTTTATACCTAAAGAATAAACTCACTTATTAAAAGTAGCTACTACCTGTCTGCCAGGCCTCACCTCCATTAATCTGTGTCACTAATTATCATCATTATCAATTATCACTAAAATGATAATTTAGCACTCACATCTTGCACAAATATATTCCATTCAGGATCCAATAAAAACAAAACAAAAAACACTGAAAAAGAGAATGAAAAAAAAACATGGTGGCGACCACAGCACAAAACATTAGGTAGAGTTGAAAAACAATGTATGATTATAATAATAATCCATTCATTCTCTTCCACTTATCCTTTTTCAGGGATGCCGGGGGGGGGGTGGGGGTGGGGGGTGGAGCCTATCCCAGCTGTCTTAGGGCGAGAGGCAGGGAACACCCGGGACAGGTCGCCAGTCTGTCGCAGGGCTAACACATAGACACAGACAATCATTCACACTCACATTCACACCTATGGGCAACTAACCTGTCCCCACTAACTGCATGTCTTTGGACTGTGAGAGGAAGCCAGAGTACCCAGAGAGAACACGTAAACTCCACACAGAAAGATCCCGGCCTGGAATGGTGGAATTGAACTTAGGACCTTCTTGCTGTGAGGCAACAGTGCTAACCACCATGCCCATTAATAATAATAGTAACTTTATTTATATAGCACTTTTCAAAACACAGAGCTACAACGTGCTTCACAGTTCAAATAACACTAACCTATAAAAATGAGTTTTCAGCATTCATGAAACAAACAGCGTGAGCCGACCTGACTGAGTGAGGAAGGCTGTTCCACAGTTTGGGTGCGACGGCCTCAAAAGCACGATCACCTCTGGTCTTAAAATCAGAGCGTCAGAGCACAAGTAGCTATGTCCATCTTCTATATACAGTGTGTGGCTATAAAATAAATATAGAGGTGATTTTAGAGCCCTTCATGGCTGTTGCCATAGTGGCCACACCATGTTACTACAACTTGATTCCGTGACCCAAAAATAACTTTTCTCCACACACTAATGTGAAGAAGGACTCTGTTTATCACTCGAGTGTATTCCATCTGGTCTGCTGACATTTGGAAAGTATAGACGAGCTGTATGATTTTGCAGAGAGCCAGCAGGAAGTCAGCTAGCTTGGCGGGAAGAAATCTGATCTGAGCATGTTGTCTATGGGCTTCACTTAGAAAAAGCAACACTGTGGAAGCCCGTGTTACGTCTTGGTACCAAATGGGGGAAGACTGGAAAGGTCTTTTTGGCGCCTGCATCATTGAGCAGCTGCCATTTGAATGCATGAGGCTTTTGGCTGTTTGTAATGATAAAAAACAAACTCTGCAGCACAGTATGATGCTTCTGCATATTCGACCTTTTACAAGTTGAAAATTCACGTCAGCTTGTTCCCCGCTTGCAATTAAGTGCAAACATTCGATAAAGATTGTGAGTCGGGATTATGAGGTCACACATAAAACATATAACTTCGTGTGATGTGACTGGATTAACAAGACAGAAGAACATCTAAATGACCATGAAAGATTGAGGTCTATTCAGCAGTTAGAGATGATCCCCTTCACTTAATCTCGCTATCTAACATCTGAATCAAACGCCAGCCCTCGTCTTCAACACCCAGCAGCTGCGCGTGAATAAAAGCAAAGCGTCTTCCCTCTCGCTCTCTCCCACAGTGCTGATATCGATGATGGCACAGCGAGGATGTCAGCGTTTCACTTTTAAATGAGCAAGTCAGGATGCTAGAGTGTCAGCTCCAAAGGAAGCCCTTTGTACTGCAGAGGCCAATATGCCTGGTTAATGAGACTGTGGCTCAGACCCGGACAGTGAGGCCTTGTGGGAAGAATGCTGCCGCTCCTCTGGTCTTATTAAGATGAGAGGAGAGATAAGTAGATGGGAGAGAGTAGGTCTGGCTCTGTTCACTGTCCAGCCCTCCTCTGTCTATAATCTGCTCTGCTGACATTGTGCTACATTCAACCGTAATTACGCTTTGGGAGGAGTCGTCGTCCACAGTGGGAGGCGTGATACTGAGGATAATCATGCTCATAATGACAACCAGAACTTTACAACATCTAATCTAAAGGCAGCTACAGAGATTTTCAGCAGCTGTTTTGAATGCCACACAGTGCAACATCGATCTAATGACTCAGGTTTGATATATAAAGTATGGATCGGAATTTTGAGCCAATGTACTGCTGCATATTTGCTCTCCATGATTGTTGGTATATACTGTAGAGTATGCACTGGACCTTCTGGCTGAGAAACTGTGGGAAATTACACATGCATATGGCAGGGTAAGCCCACCGTAAAGCATATGCTGGTTAATTTTCCTTTTTAACTAATAATACCCATAATTTATGAAATGAATACCATGCTGCATTTAATAAGACTTGAAAATAGCAACTGAGACCATAAGAAAACATGTCAGAAATTACAGTATTTTTCCACGGACTTCTGAAGTTGGCCCCTGGTGGCTATTTGTCTTCACTTTTTAGATTTGGAAGCTACATCCAGCTTTATTCATGCAGTCTGTGGTAAAAAGAAAGAAAAATGCACAAATAGTTGCATAAACAATTAGATTTTTTGTATCCATCATTTAATGACTATTCACTTATTCAAAAATCATGACCTTCTGTACTATCTGAAATGTAGATCTGCATGGTGATTCTCTAATATCTACTGTTTCACAGCCTACTATGAGTGTGCACTTCCTTGTTTCCTCCGATGCCACATCCTACTTAACTTTCATGATAACACCTGGAGGACACATGCAAACAAACCGTGTGCCAAAACTTAATTATTTGTTCTTCTTTGTTGAAAGAAGTCTTTCACTTTGCATTTTTTGCCTCCATTTATTCTATTCAGGTTTGTTAAAGTATTTTCACAGTTGCACCAGTGTCACATTAATTAGTCCCACTGTGAGATCATTATTCTAACTTTTGCCCTTGATCTGAACAGGAGGGACTGTAACAATGGCCAACTTCTCTCCTAGTGCAGCTGGAGTGGTGACCAATGATATCACCACAGTTCTGTCACACTGGTCATCTTTCATCATGAACAATGAAAAATGGCACAGTTTACTTTCAGCGTTATACACCTTTAATACATCAGATAAAGAGAATATTATCATTTTTTCTTCAAAAGCAGTAGCTTTTGTTCCAAGTCTATAATTTATCTATAATTCAATGATTCCAAGAAGTCCTCCAACATGAAACATGACACTGGCCAGGCGCCCCTAGCAAATAAAAATGATCTGTAGGAGTCCAGAATTAGTGGACCAGCCAGCAGCAGCATTTTTGCTCAGCTAGCTTGGTGTGGGTTTGTCCTCAACATTACATTAACAGAAATGAAGTTAAAGCCATTGAACTACTTTGGTAAAAGAATAAATAACAATTTAGCAGAAATTCCACTGTTTACCTGATAAGTTCATTCATGTAAAGCTCCTCGTATGTGGACTTTGTGGCTGTAAAATCTTATAACCACATGTCTTTTGTCAGTGTTCTCGGAATACATGATTACGTATTCAGAATACAAAATATGAGTAACCGTTACAGTTACCGTTAAAAAGGTGGTATTCAGAAACAGTTACTTTGTTGAAATAAATGGAATAAACTGCTTTCATATTGTCGCGGGTCAGGACTGTTTGGGTTTGTTTGACAGCTACGTTCTGTTGTTCCAGGCGGCAGCATTACGGTTGCCATGGTTACAGGGTCCGCTCTCTCTCTGCGTGTTTCAATTCAGAATGCTACAGGCATGGCCCCAAATAGCCTGATGGGCAGTGTAGTCCGTTGCAGGAGAATGGAATATGTGTCTGTGAGCGAGGGAGGAGAGAAATAAGTCCGAGCTGTTGAGCAAAACGGGAGCTGGAAGCATGTAAATATAATTAACCACTGCAGCCAGTGCCTGACGAGCCCATTTGTAAGTTCATAAGACTCAACTGTACACTGTGTTCGTGTTTTCCTCCGGAAAAAATAAGTTCCGTTGGAGCAGCCTTTCAACGCCTCTCTGTCTCACAAAGTTGACCCAGACAACAAAGTAAAGCTAGGGCTACCAGCCCGACATGAACCCGACGTATAGCCAGAGGTCCCTTTACTACGTTTCGGAGCCGCGGACCTTCAGTAACAGTAATAAATCACAGCAATAGGACATTCATCAGTTGTAAACAACATGATAATATATAAGTATTCAAAGTATTCAGAATACGTTGTGAGTAACGTAGAATACGTTACAGAATACATTTTGGGGCATGTATTCAGTATTCTGTAGTGAAAACAGGAAGTAACCTTCCCAACACTGCTTTTGTCTTTCTCCGATCATAATGACTATGGCCACTAGTTAAACAGAACAAATGGGTCATAATAAACTGCTCAAATAACCTAAAGCGTTGGAGAGAAACTTGCTGTGTTGTGAGTCAGTCCGTCCAATTCAGTTCCAAATAGTCATGTTTGCAAGTGAATTGGCTGTACGGACTTATAATTTGGTGTCTCTATTCATTAATTCATTTATTCATTCATCTAACCAGTTTCTTCTGCGTATCCAGTTCTGGCTCACTGGGTTGACACCCCGCTGCAGGGCTAACACAGAGAGACAGACAACTATTGATCTTCATGTTCCCAGCTACAGCTACTTTAGAATCATCACTTGACTTAACATGCATGTCTTTGTATTGTGGGAGGAAGCTGGAATACCTGTAGAGAAAACAGGAAGAAACCCTGCAACGACAACTGACTCACTGAGGTCTAAATCATCACAGGTGGAAACCCTAACTCTACCCTAATCCTACATCTTTGAGACAGACAAAGCAGAAACATCTGTGAAGAGTTTCTGATATTTTTCACAGTGACTATATTGTTTGTTCCATGATTGTTGAGACTGAAAGGAAATATATGTTTTGGCCTCGGGGTGGGTTTAGGGTCGACTTACACACTCATTAATGAGGCCATGGCTTTGCCTCCATACAGTGTGTTTCTCTACAACCAGCTGGAGAGTTTCAAAGTCTCCAACTAAAGACAGAGCCAACACTCCACAGAGCTGATCTCTCTTTCTCTTAATGACAAAAACATCCATCTTCTTTTTTCTCAGTATTTCCAACCAGCTTTACAAACACTAGCAGTGAAAACGTCTGCTGGAAGACTGAAAGACTTTTTTATAACCTCACCAGTTTGGTTTGTCTACATTTCTAAACATATATTTAGGCAGCAATGAAACAGCGGTCAACGTAGCAGAAGGTTTACTGACCGTGGATTTCCATGATAAGCTGATGGTGACAGAAACTGCATCCTTGTTTCCAGTGAATCCTAGTCCACTTAGGTTGTTTTGTAAAAATGTTTGTAAATAATTTCATTAAAAAAAATCTCATTATTATCTCTACAGTGATCTCAGTGGGATACCTTTATATTTATACTCTAACTGATCATCAGAAAGAAAAATAAAACCACTTGAAGAGCAAAGATGATGATGCATCAATAATAAGCACTGAATATTATAAAAATCATTAATTTTTTTATTGAATTATTATTGAAGATGAATACTGGACCAACTGAACTTCTGATTCACATCTCATCCCTTCTTGTCCCTCTTCATCTTCGTCCTTCGTCAGAGAGGATTTTAGGCTGTGGGCTTTGACCAACAAGCCTTCCCTCTCTGCTGCATTAAGACATACTGTCCTCCTCTCTCCTCTTCATTTGTCCAATCTGTCCATCCCTTCAATCCTCTCTGCTGATGGCTGAATGTGAATCTGAGGTTTAATCTGAGCTTTGGGGTAGAAAGAAATCATGATTCACATGTTGCACTTGTCATTAGAACGAAACAATCCTTAGCACTGAGCCATGGAACCTCCAACAGCTAAAAATAGACTTCATGAACTTTCCACACCGTTGCAGTGGAACATATATCAGGATTTTACAGATCAATTCGACTGCTGAACCGGCCCTGTCCCTTGCATAAACAGCATATCTCTTTCCTCAAGATAATTCCACATGCAACAGTGAGCCTTCTTACTGGTTTTTTTAGATACTACCAGATCAGCCCATTTCTGGCGTCTCGCCATTGGCTACGGATCACTTTTAAAGCACATCTTTGTCTGGCCCCAAACTACATTCAATTCAGTTCACTAAATCTCAACAGTAGCTTCAAGCTCACAGTGATTCACATTGTGAGGTAAACACCAAACCGTAATACAGAGAAAACAATCATATGTCCTTCTATGATGAGCACTTGGTGACAATGGGAAGGAAAAACTCCCTTTTAACAGGAAGAAACTTCTGGCCGACGCGGGATCAGAGGGGGGCGGCCATCTGCCCGACCAGTTGGGTAAAGACGGAAGGAAGACGGGACCAAAGACACGCTGTGGAAGAGAGCCCGGGATTAATAATAACTCAGGATTAAATGCAAAGTGCTGTATAAATTAGAGCTGGGCGATAGAACGATAACGATATGTATTGCGAAATAACTTTTTCTCGATAGAAAAATTAAACTATTGCGATAGGCCTCATCTCTCTTGTCCTCTTAAAAGAAAAAAAGAACAGCCAATCCAAAGTAGCGCGCCGAACCAATCACAGCCGCAGCGTCACGTCACGTGACTTGTTATGTACAGCACAAGCGCCAAGCCGCATATGTGTATTTGTTTGGGAAGCAGCAGCCGGGCTGCCCAGGTAATGGAGGAAATGAGTGTGCCAACTAGAGAAAAATCAACCGAGAGCGTGGCGAAGGTTACCAAAAAAAACAGATGATGGTTCCAATGCTGGAGAGCTTGTCGAACAGAAGGGCCACAGAAGTTCGTAGTGTAAAGGTATTTCGGCTATTTCAAGTCTGACAAAAACAGAGCAAGCGCACTGTAAATTGTGCCGAAAGCAAGTCTGGAAATACAATAAAGCGGTGCATGCTCAATCTCTGACTGAAAGCGCTAATTCGTCATTCAGCTTTTGTCAGACTAAAGTAACTGTTAAAACTGTTTGAAAAGCTAAGCTATACAACAAGGAGAGATTGAGAATTTCCTTTTAGTTCTCAGTTTATTTGATATTGACAAAAGTTAGTCAATTTTGTCTGTTCTTCTGTAAAACAAACTAAGATTTATTTTTAGAATTAATATTTTGTTTCTAAGTGGAATTGACAATTTAGTTTTGTCTGTTTTGTTTGTTCTATTTTGAAACTTAAACGCTTTAGCGGCTGCCTTTTGTGTAGTTTACAATATTTGCCTTTATCTGAAACTGAAGTCTCATGTTCCTTAAGTACATCTGCCCTGTTGAACTTATTATGGGAAATAAATATTTAAATCAAAACAAGCTGCTGATTATTTCACATTTTACTTGTGAGCAACGGCACATTTAAATCTTACAAATATAGTTATTTGGCTTATATCGTGATATATATCGTTATCGCCTGAAATGAAAAAAACATATCGTGATATGAAAAAATCTTATATCGCCCAGCTCTAGTATAAACAAAGCTGCTCTCTTGGTGGCACTCTCACTCGGTGTTGGCTCTCTCTGCAGTATTTTATCACTTCTTGTTCCTGTTACACTCTACGGGGGTGATCTGTATGGCTTCACCTGTGTAGCTTGTTTTATTACAGACCTTTAAATAACGACTTATTTTATAGTGTAACCATCAAGTGCTTTATCCAAAGTACAATTTCTGCTGAATCAGTTTCAACTTATATTCACTGATTGTATCTTTGGGGATTCACTAGCTTAGCTCCTAGCCTAGTCACTAACCGCATGGCTTCCTCCTCTGTCCCTTCAACACTTTCCTGATCACTGAGCCTCCTTTAGCAAAAACAGTTGTTTAATAAATAAGGCCTGTTAGCAGCTCTGGAGGCCAGGCTCAGTGATTTGGACAGCTGGGTCCGCACCCTCTAAAATTGTCCCAGGCAGCCAGGAAACTGGGTCAGCTGGGTGACGGTGAGGAGGAAGCGTACCCCTAAATAAAAACCCAGCACGCCACCAACCTGTTCACATTTGGGAATGTTCTGACCTGAGGCCAGAGCAGGCAACGCTGAAGGAAACCTGAAAGTGCAGGACAAAAATAAACACAGATACAAAGAAGAACCGTCGATCCCATATGAGCTAAATCACCGCTACAAGACTTAAAGGTGGCCATATTTTTCCTATCAGGGCCTCTTGACTCTTGAGGAGAGTCCACTCCTTCAAGCACATTTTCATTGACTTGGTTTAATGTGATATCACTGCATATGCTTCTGTCCTTTACAGGCATGTTATTGTCTGGTTATTATCTCATGGTATTTCATTCTCTTTGCTTTTATCCTACCATTGGTGCTTATTATTAATTGGAGATTATGTATCGGAATTTCAGGAGCGGGACCACGCCTCCAAACACGCTCCTTCTGGTTCTCATCTATATAGGTTCCCCCAGTTCTGCAAGCTCTTCATTCTCGTTTACGTGCCCCACCCTCCCTCCTTTTTTTCAATTCTTTAACTTCTTCATGTCTATTTAGTCCATGGGGATCTGCCAGGCCCGGGAGCCGTCGCCAGTCCCCTTCGAGGCCTTCCCCAAACCGCAGCTCAATTCATGTTCAAACATTTACCTTTATCTACTAAAACGCTGTCAAACCAAAAATGAGGACGTGGGCCCAGCTAGTGAACATTTCATGTTCTTCTTTCTTGTTGTTTTAATTGACTGGATGTCTGTTTTTTGGCACTAATTTTTGGATTCCTGCATGAGGTAAGTGTTTTGGGACCATAAACAGGTGCAATAAACATAGATGACATTAAAATCCAGGAGAAATCAAACACCTTCAGGTAAGACAAAGATAATATTACTGCCTCAGCACTAGAGGCTGAATCAGACCCCAGATGTCTGTTTTCCTGCCAAAGCTGCCACTGCAGGTCAAACGACCTGCTACAGCTGACAGGAGGACTTTATTTTAACACCTTTGTCACCGATGAACAGCTGCAAGTGAGACCATCCTCAATTCAGGTTTAGATAGGAAGATTGTTGTTGTCAGAAGAACCCCCCCCCACACACACACACACATTATAATATTCCAAAGTTATGAATAAAGCAGGCCAGTGAAAGAGGACTAGTGGGAAAGGTGAAGGAGAAGAAAGGAGCAGGCAATGCAAAAAACAGGACCAACAAAGGTTTGCACTCAATTAGAAAGAACGGATGGATTATATGGTTGGAGAGCACAGCTGTCCCTTAATGGCTGAGCAATGAGAAGTCACTTTGTGGAGCAAGTTCACGGACTGTCATTATCATCTGCAGGATTGCTCCCCGCGGTTATTCGACAGTTTCTGCACGAGGCTGGAAATCCCGGGATTATTTTGTGAGGGTGAACGTCTTAACTCTGCAGCTGGGCACTCACTGACCTCAGCTAGCAGCATTCCCCCATCACTACCACTAAAAAGAAAAAAATATATTTTATTTGCTTTAATTACTCGTTTAACTTACACGCCCTCGTTTCATTTCAAGACAGGATGAAAGTCTCTACAGCACACTGCAGTAATTTATGATCACTCCACTTTCTCTCATCGTTTGTCTCCTCGGCTGTCACAGCAAGTGGGAAATGCGAAGTCAGAGAGGCGAGACAGGGAGAAAAGAATATAGCGACTACAGCTGATAACTCATTAGCCTAGTGCAAATACATCAAAAGTTTTCAAACAAGTGTTAATTAGTCTAAAACCACCGATGGACAGACGGCGACTGAAACCAAATGTCTAATGTACAGACACAGAGCAGTGACACTGAAAAAGACTTAAGATATTCAAACGCAAATGAAAGAAATAGGAAAGACTTTATCATCTCTGGACAAGGTGCAGAAGAGGAGATCAGGTGGTGTGGGAAGAGATTTCCTTTTAGGTTTATGTGAGGTTTTTGCAGAGTTTCCACTGGTCTGCTCACAGAATGAGCAGCAGGTCTGATCACAGCTTCCTGATAATTTTGGTCCAGTTATAGCAAACCAGCAATAACATTATTGTTGGAGACGCTGTTGAATTATAAGTGGGGAGAGATGTGGAGAGATAATTGTTAGCCAGTTGGAATGGTGCTCACTCATTACAGGTTATCCTGTTGCTTTGTAGCAACTAAAAGCTATGTTTTAGACACTCTGGAGTTTTGTGTGAAAAATGTCACTAATTTTGTTTCCACCTACAAAAAAATGCATTTTTGTAATGAAATTACTTATAAATGTGAGATTAGTTGGATGCTCGAATTAAAACCTACTACTTGACTGGTAAAGTCTTTGGTTGGGTACAGACAGCAGATGATGGATGAGTCACTGGATGAATGGCCAGGATTATGGGTGCCATTAATTAATGTGTGGAACTGATAGATTGATCAAATCGCTCTGCCATATTTCTTGGTGTTTAACAAACATGTGCTGTGTTCTCAAATGGAACAAGGAACTATAAAAAAAAGAGAAACTTTGGAATAAAGTACTCTCATCACAGCGATGACAACTCAGTCTAATTCTATTAATAACCATCATCTAGCACCCTGATTAAGTCACTAATCCTCTCTGCTCTCAGCTCCACTGATTAACGCAGGATCACACACAGCAGAAACACACTAAGTCTGACAAATTTACATGTGTTGTTCCCAGTCTTCACACATGCTGAGTACAGAATGAAGGATCAAAAGCCCATGTGTACAGAGCTACGCCAAAGTTTAGAAGATGCTTCAAAAAGAAAGCCATGAATAATTTTTATTCATGAATCAAAATTCAAAAACCTAAATCAAATCAATATTTGCTTTAATAACGACACCAGCCTCCTCAACACTTGTGCAGTTTTTCAGGGTGCTTCATTCCTGCTGGCTGTATACTTGAGGACATCATAATGCTGTACGCTGACTTTGGATTAGATGCTCCCCGATGGTTCTGTGTGATAGATGCAAATCTAAACTAAACATCTGAAGTGCCAAAAAAATCTGCACATTGATCTGCATCTGTCAACAGGTGGCATGTTAATAGAGTCGCACTGTGTTCTTTTTTACGAGGTTCAAACCAGCATCAAGCTCCAGAGCTACAAAGTGAAGTCAGCTCACGAGTGTCAATCACCAAAGACTCCTTAATGTCCAACTTTACAGCACAGGCGTGTTTACAGCCTGCTATGAAAAACAGTGTAGGTTTAATTTGGCTCATTTCTCCTTTCATAACAATTGCAAAGAGAGTGAATATTTTTCATAACTAAACTATAGCAGTAAGCTCTAACGGTAGGCCAAGGCTGGCATTACTCACTGAACTCAAACTTTTGGGACAGTTATTTGAGAAACAATATGGGTTGTTTTGAGGTAGCTAGTTTTTAATCAATCAATCAATTTATTTATAAGCACATTTAAAAACAACACAGGTTGACCAAAGTGCTGAACATAATAAAACAGTAAAAAGTAGAACAAACACACACAAAGATGTTTTCAGACGGGTTTTAAAAATGTCAAGTGTTGGAGCGATCCTAACTTCAAGAGGCTGACTGTTCCAAAGTTTGGGTGCAGCAATCCCAAAGGCCCAGTCTCCTCTGTTTTTTAGCTGCTTCTAGGGACAACTAGAAGCAGCTTATCAGCTGACCTGAGAGTTCTATTCGGAGTATTTTTAGTCAACAGATCAGAGAGGTATGATGGAGCTAATCCATTTAGAGTTTAAAAAAAATAATCTTAAAATCAATTCTACAATGTACTGGAAGCCAGTATAAACGAGCCAAGACTGGGGAAATGTGGTCATGTTTACGAGTGCCTGTCAAGAGTCGGGCTGCAGCATTCTGAACTAGCTGAACACAAGAGAGCAGAGCCTGGCTGATACCAAAATCCAAGAAGCCTGCATCAACGTTTTTTTGCGTGAAACTCTACTGTAAATAACTAAGAGGAATGTAGAAACAAGACAGAATACACGCGTATGAAAGAAGGCAAGTCAAATGATGAAGTTGCAAGGCAGGGTTGAAGTGGGTGGAGATGAGTGTTACTGCAAAGCTGAAAAGAAAGGTCTAAAAGATGGCACCTCTGCTCTGAAGTATGTTAGAAGATGGCAGCACTGACAAAAAGGAAGTGGATCTGGATGCAGCACAATTAATGATACTAAGAGTTTGTTGACAGACAGGATTATAAATGTGTACATCGGAGAGTAAGCTCACAGTTTGGAGATGTACAGGAGAGGGAAAGTCAATATACTGGCCTAAGGATGTTGAAGATGTCACTGCAAGGAAAGAATAAAAGCGAAAGACCAACGCGAAGGTTCATGGATGTGGTGAGACAGAACATCCAGATGGTCAGTCTGACAGAAGTCAATGCAAAGTATATGTGTGGGCCAATGATCCGCTGTGGTAATCCTTACAGGCACACCAGAGAAAAACGATTTAGTACTAACTACTGTAACATGTGTGTACGTGATGAGCTCATGCACTTTATGGCTCCAGCAAGCTAGCTAGCATTATCTGATCATTCATCACTCCACTGTCTCATCCACATCTGGTCACTTCTGGTTACAAACAACAACATTGGTGTGACAAAAAAGCTATTGCTGAGGCTGAAACCAATGGGGGAAATTGCAGTGGGTATGTCTATCTTTCATATACAGCACATGGGTACAACGAGAGCAATTTCTGAAATTTGTTGATGGTTTTCATTGATTCAAACTTTGTGCAAGTTGCTGAGATTTTAACTCTTTTTGTAGTAAACTCATTTGATTTTTCAAGTTTACAAAAACTCTCATCCAAACATTTCAAAACATCGGCGACATCACCACAATAATTGCTGTACCAATTTAATATGACACCATCCAGATGGCATCTGCTGCATGTGGTCTGTGCTCCCCAACAAATGTTGATCTTTTCATCTTTTAAGTAGCAAATATTTGACAAACTCATTTATATAAGGAAAAAAAACAAAAAGCTTGCCATTTGACCAAGATTTGACAACATTTCCAAAAATATTATTTTACTTTGACTGTTTTTGACTCAGCATCATGAACAGTTTGACCATGAACAAGCAAAAATATGTCAAATGTCCTGAGAGGTTCTTGGAAATTTTGCATATATAGCAACAGCTCTTATATGGTGTACACATACTGGAGTGATAACAGGATGGACAGATAAACCGACGTGGAATTTGTGGAGAGAAGGAAAAGACGAAGAAGAGGAGGAGCAGAAACAGAAGGCGGAGGTGTAAGGATGGCTGGATGGAGAAGTTAATAGGTGGAGGGCTGTTTTATCCTGAGAGAGAAGTGTAAATTCAGCAGGGAGGCAGCAGAAGTGCCAGACCCTGCATCTATTTGCCAACACACACACATACACATGCAGGCTATTAACGCTCCTGATTGGCTAAAAATATACAGCGTATAGACACGTACGGTGAATGAATGTATGCAGGCAGAAAGGATGCATTCAGGGTTGTTTGTGTGTGTGTGTGTGTGTGTGTGTGTGTGTGTGTGTGTGTGTTGGCAGCGTCTGGAGGCTGGCAGATGGTCAGAGCTGAGTCTCTCTCCCCTGTGGGTCCCTCATCTCTCTTCATCCCTCCCTCCCTACAGCTCCACCTCCAGGGGCGCCCCGCCAGCATTAAGCCCCACCAGAACATCCCCCAGCTGGGCACAGACCTCCACCACCTCCTCCCTGCCTGGAACTGAACCCGCTGAACGTTTTTGGATAGAAATCTCACCATTTGCGCTTACTTTTTTTCTTTATCCATTTGAATTGAACATGGATTGAAGGTTAAAGCTGTCTATTAAACAGTAAGGATGTTTCATCGCGCTGGGAGCAGCCAAACATTTTCAAATATCCATGGGCATCAGTTTCAAAGGAAACCTGTTTTCTTTGATTCCTGGTGGATTTGATTCGTGACACAGACTTAGATTTTCATTTTCACAACTGAGCTGAGAGGTGAAAGGAGCTCAGGTGTCACATTCAAGGATATTCAGCTCTTTATAGGGACATTTTGTTGGAATCACACCCACAGACATCTAGAGAATTACAATTTGTTTTGAACTGTAGAAACTAAAAAGAAGTTTTTAGCTTTGTTGCGGGTCATTTAGATTGTTTCTCATGTTACAGACTCACAAGAGAAACCAACACAACATCCAAGGTAGTCCTATTTAGAAAAAATACTTGCAGCTGCCGAAGGCCACAAACAGCCAGAATAAATACAGCTGTTTGATGATTCTCTAACTCTGTTTGCCAGCGATCACGGCACAAAAATAGAATTATGAATAAACATTCATCTGCTCTAAACCCAAACAGCTCCATTATTGACTAAATGGCCTCGACAACAGTTGCAGCGGCCAATGAGCGAGGCGGATAGAAGGTCAGTGACAATTTCAAGATTGAAATGGCTGAACTTCAATCACAACACAGAACAAGCCTTTAATTCAAAAATCACCTCACACTAACATTTTATCTACAGCTGTTCAGCTGATACGTGTCCATTACATTTAGGTCCATAAGTATGTGGACAATAACACAATTTTTTTGTCATTTTGCCTCGTTCATATTCTATTATTGACAGGGATTGTATTGTAAACATGAAATGTGGACATCTCTATCTGGTCTTTAAGTCTGATGTCATTAGCCGTTTCTGACACAAACGAACTCTGCAGCATCACTCAGAGCTACAAACTGTCTAAATTCTTTCATCTTCAATAAAATGATCAGTGTGGCTGCTCTACCAGGTGTAACAATTAAGTCTAACATCCAGGCATCCATGAAAATAGGATTCATGAAGTTTAACAGAGTTAGAAGTTAGCTCGCTAGTTTCCACCTAAACATGATATAGCATGTTCTGACTGAGAGATTTCTGAAACATTCAAACGTACAGCTCTGCTATCACTTCCAACATAAATGACAGAATACTAAACAGCAGTGACGTTTGTAGGGTTACTGAAGTTGGGCTAGCTGCTATATAATGATGTGCTGCGTGGCGGCTAGCGACACAGCTATGTTAGCATAACATAAACACAGTGAAGCTGGAGGATGAATGCTAACTTTTTTCCACTCGATAAAAGTTAACGTGAGGGTTCCCGATGGTTAGGGACAAATGCAATCGCATGGCAGGATGCTGTAAACGGACCAAACTTCAGTCAGGAGAACAACTGAGATAATCCATCCACAATACCAAGTTAGTCATTAATATACTGCTGCATGGGCTGGGCTGCTACATCGTAAGGGTTTAAAAACTCAGCTTTAAAACGTGCTGCCATTACACAGTGGTAATAAAAACAGAGAGGCCGACAGTGATCACTGACTGTTTTTAGGGGCTTGTTCAGATTAAATAGAAGCATTAAAACATGTTAAAAACACAACAGCCTTAATAAACGCAGAGTAGTTTGGACCTAGAAGCAGAGATCATATGTCATCACTTATAGACCGGATAGAGTCTTGTGCTCACTGTTTGATGACATAAGTGATATCAGACCCCAGTGAACTTACAGATGCAGAAATATAAACCCTGCCTTTGTTTCATCCATCCAAAGCCTTTATTTCAGAAATGTGTAAGCTCTTTTAGATACACAGTTTTTCTTTGTTTTTTGTAGAGTCATATCTGGCTTTGCTAGTCTTGAGCGTAACCAGTGGTTTTCTGGTTGTTGTTTTGTACATGCATAAGGCATCTGTGGATTTTTGACTTTAGTAATGTGGCTGTAGATCAACTTTCAGGTAGAATTTTTGCATTGTTTTTAAAAAAATTGTGAGTAAACAACTATCGTTAAGGATGCTTTTATAGCCACAAATGAATACTGATTTTTATTCAACATATAATCTAATAAAAAAATCTAATTTAGCAGTAATATCCTCTGCTGCTAACTTGAATGGACGGCAGTCCTTGTTCTTGAATACTCACTCGTGCACACTAAATGTCAGTTAAGGTTTTTTTTTTCCACATTTGTAATATACAATGCAATATTTACAAGCAATTTATTATCCATCTCGTCCTCGCTTCCCCATCCTCCATCTGGGACACGTGGAATCCCCAGGGGGGTTTAGGCATCATCAAAAAAGTTTGTCAGTGTAAAGTGGAGACTTCAAGGGGACACCACAAAGGTGAAGACTTTTCTACAACACCCTTTAATGTACAGGTGAAATTGATTCATCAGCTGATCCAACAGGAGAGTTAATAACAAGAATACTGGATGATTACAATACTGTAGCTCAGATAAACTACCTGTATAAACATGTATGATGACACTAACGTGCAGTTATTAAGTGTGCGTTCAACATGAATGATGAGCGAGTAACAAACAGTCTGTAAATCTTTTTTTAACCCCAAATCTTTTCTATTTTTCATCTTCTTTGCTCATCCAGTGAAATGCTTCTCGACTCTTAAGGAGATGAAAAATGAGTCGCAGCTTCTCCAAATATTTGTCCAACACAGCAGCACTGTTACAGTTGCTATTACTCCTACGCTATCAGTTTGAACCAGAAAAAAGCATTTGTCATTCTACCTGCAGCCTTTTGTTAACAGATTTTATAACTTTTGGGGGATTGTCCGGTTATAGTGTGTGACACAGTGATGCTTCAACATATCTGCTGTAAAATCAGTTACGTTTGTTTGTCTATTTGTTAGCAGTCTAGTGTCCACAATTTTCAAGGTATCATGTTTAAGTTTTGGGTGATGGTAGGTACCAATAACAGCTCCAGCTGATTTAATTTTGGCGAAAATCGGGTCAAGGCGAGGTCACGCCCTTTAGGGGGCACTGGGCTCTGTGAATGCTGTTGTTTCTGACAGGTAAACTGTTCATCTGCAGATTATAAGACATACAAGATGATGAGTTTCATCAAAATGATCATTTTGCCACTTTCATAGTTTTGACCAGTTCGAGCCTTCCTAGTTGTTGTATTCATCATTCGTGTTAAATGGTGCTTTCAGAGATCATAAGTGTAATAAAACTGTGGCTGGCTGGTGTGGCTGTTTGGGTAGATTTGTAAATTTCATGGAATCAGGTTTCCTCGAAGCAGAAAGAATGCTTCAGGAGCCTGTAATTTGCAATCTGTCAAACCATTTACTGTATTTCTACATTTACTGAAAATGTGAGTTGCATTAATGCTCGAGTTCTGAGACTGTCCTCCCACTGTGAACATTTATATACTTCATTTCATACTTTAATATTCTCCTCATTCCTTCACTGAAATTAAATACTTTCTAATATTTTGTCTAAAAGCTCCTTTCTGACCTTTATGTAGCTGCAGACACGAGTAAAAATAATACAGACAGATGCCAGAAACAGACTATGAGGCCTCCAAGATAGCAGATACCAGAGCGAGGCTTCAAGGACGCCAGCAGAAACCAGTCATCATGTTACAGAGTGGAGTCAAGTGGCCTGAGCCTTAGACACCTTTCCAATAAAAAAGTAGAGGCCTTATCTACAAGTCTTTATTGGGTTTGGATTAAATTTATTGGACAAACTTCTCTTATCGTGGCGTCTGAAAGCAGAGATGACACTGTTATGATATCCTGTGGACGTCTATATGCAGATCATGGTGTAATACTGGGATGGACAAAACCAGCAGCATTCATACAGCAGCGTGTTTAGCAATCAGCAGAGATGACACATACCTTCTGGCCAACATAAATAGAACTGTTGGACAGCTGAATGCCGTTTATCTGGTGGGATTTGGGTAACATTTGCGCGAAATGGCAACAATATGATTAATCATCTCTGAAACCTGAAGAAAGTGAGTAGTTTTTAACTTTTAAGCCAAACCTGATATGACACTGTTGATAACTCAAAGGTGTCTGGATGACTGAACGTTTGCATTCATCAATCAGAGAAGCGCCAGTGGGACCTGTCACTCAGTCAGTCAGTCAGTCAGACAAGTCTATTTGGTACGAGTCTGATTCATGCTGTGGGTTACTGTGTCTGTTTGATGGGTGATTTCCTGGTTGACTGATAGTGTTTTGAATGACTGATGAGGTGGGTGATTTGGTCGAGTGCGTCTGCGTCCCTGAGGTGATAAACTGAACCCATCCTTAGTTTACAGGCTGAATATCAAATTGGCCTTGTCTCTGGGTTTTGTCACTTCATCCTTTTTCCTTTCTCTTTTAGCTTTTCCCCCTTTGATAATCTTTCTCATGTCACACTTTCACAGGCTCTGCCTCTGTGCTCGCTGCTGCCCTTTGTGACTGTTTCTTGTCAACTTTGCCCTTTAACTCCATCTCACATTTGCTTTGCCTCTACGTGACACCACTTGTCCTTTTGCTCACTTTACTTTGTTGTCGAACTTTCTTCTACATTTGACTTGAACACTTTTTTTCTTCACTTGCAAACAAAATACGGAAATCTTCACTGCACACTAAAACCAGTATGTTTTTAGTGTATTTCTTTAACAATAGTCTAGTTACTGTGGACATCAGTTTTATAATGGTCAGGTGTATTACTGTAGGCTTTTTACCTCCCAGTCTTAACCACCTTCAGGTGACTGTTGCTGTGATTTGGCGCGATTTACAACTGTATTGAACTGAATTGGAAAAAAAGTATCGACCATTTGAGCGCTGGATTCAAAATCACACCAAAGATCAACGTTAACATTGTCCCAGTGTTTCCTTTTTTTGTTGTAGCAGCACATTTACAACATATATGACAATTGCTTATTACAAGCTGAACTTTCAGTGTGGAGGTGCCAGAAGCATAATAGCTGCTCTCAGGCTAAGGAAGCTTTTTCAAAGATATGAACGCTGCGAAACAAAAAGAATGAAAGAGGACTAAAAGACCATATCTAGAGGTAATGCTATATTACCAACCACTGGCCAATTAAGCTGAATCAAGGTGAGCAGTTTCAAGCATGTCCAATCAGCAGAGGAAAGAGAAGATTACTGGAGGAGTTGGCTGAGGAGAGGAAGATTTGAGCATCAGTGCTGAGACTGATGCCTCTGTGACCCGATCTCAGAGCAAAGAGAGAAAATAAATTGAATTGATTTGTAAGTTTTTTGGAAAACAGAAAATGCTAATGTGCAGAGCAGATGTTCCACGTTATTGTTTATATGTCAGCCCTGCTTGGATGCAAAAAATAAAATAACTAGGGCCTGACGCAACGCCTTGAAAAGAAAACCACAAAAAACAACAGAAAACCGAACGTAGAATCAGTGTAGAAATCATCCGACCATACCGAGGGTACATACAAGCACAGCATCGCAAGGACAGAATAAAAGAGACAAGAATGATGTCTATAAATAAGTCCGCTTTGTATTATCCCTTTCTTTTACGGCAGCAAGAGAAGAGACCAAACTATAAATCTCGGGTCATCGCCGTGAGTGTGTTCGTTTTTATAACTGCTCCTTGGAAATCCATTACCTACCTACCTACCACAGCTCTACGGGGAGGATGTTCAATAGAGAGAGGCAGAGATTCAGAGGGGAGAGTGAGAGAGCAGGGCGATGAATCACAGAGGAAGGTCTACTCTGAAATATGTGGCTCTAAATCAAACTGTTAAACTCCGACACGACAGAAAAGGAATAGTGTGAAGATGGATGAGAAAGACAAAGAGAACAAGAGAAAAAGATATAATAGATAGTGATTGTGTCATTAGGTCCATGTTAAGTTAAATCACAGTGCGGCTGCAGTTTAATTTGTCAGAAATGAAACCTAAAATGGTTTCATTTAGTACAAACTGTGGACATTTTCCTGACATTTTTAACCAAATCGAGATACAATTTCTCAGTAATAGAGCAGCCTTATTAGCTGCTGTAGCAAAAGACGAAGGGAAATAAAGCTCAAACATGAAGATTACAAAGCAGTTTGACTTGAGAACAAGCTTACGGCACAAAAGCAAAAAAGGACACATTTACACTTTTAGGAGAAAGAAGAAAGAATTCGATTGTATATCGTGTCGTGACAGCATCAACCTTTATGACCAAGGTCACGTTCCCCTACAGGAGACATTAGAAGAATTTAAATGAGCTTGTCACATCAGAGTTTATGAGAAAAAAAAGAAAAAACACAACCGTGAGATTCAAGATTATGAAATCATCCTTTAAACAGAGGCTTCAGCTGGTGAATTTAATTGTCCCCACCACCAAAAATGTTGATGTCCAATCAGGACAAACATGGGTAGGAACTGCTGGGGCTTTGAAGCAGTGAAAGTCCCCCTCATACGCCTTGCAGCGCTTTCATCCACTGCCTAACATCCCCAAACTCTCGACTTTGCAAAGGTTTGTGTTTCAGACAGTTTATCTGTTCGTTCAAGCACTTTAGTATTTTTTTTAAAGACTGTCTTTTGCTGTCTGTAAACACTCAAGAACTGCTTGCCAAGCAGTAATGAAACTGTCAAAAGTGCGAGACAAACTGGAAACTGAGACCATTGAGTTTCAAAGGAAAAATGGTGCCTTTTGAAAGGTGTTGGTTGCTGTAAAGTAATTTAACTGTTTATAATAATTAAACTTTACTCTTTACCAGCATCATGTATGACAATGATAATAACCCAACATTTTTGTCTTTTGCTCATTTTACACTTATGAAATATATTTTTTCTTCTTGACATGATGGGAGCATCATGATAACAAGGCAAAAAATATTATACCTCAAACAAAGTAAACTGCTGTTTGGAAATATCACCAACAACTCTGCACTATGTCCTGTTTAACTGTTTCCTGGGCTGAACTAAGAAATAATTTTTAGCTCCAATGTAATTGTCATTAAAAAAAAAAAAACAGGTGATGCTTCTCAAAGGATGATAAAATCTTAAGATCAGAAACTTTCTCAGTTCTGTTTGGATCAAAATGTTGAAATCCTGAGAATCAAAATGAATTCATATATGAAAAAATCATATTTTTGCTGAAAAGAAATTAAAAAGATTTCACAAGAGACTTTTCCCAAACACAGAGACGAGTGTGACGATGAATCTGGAGGAGCTTGTTTCCTCTTGAGGGATGAAGGCGCAGTAATAAACAGAGAGCAGAGAGACTCTGTCAGAAACAGCGGCGAGGCCGACGAGCAGGGCATTATCATGAAAATGAGACATTTGCATTGACAGGGAAACGACATCAGCCATAATAATAATAATAACATCTGTAATAATAATAATTATCACAATAACCAGACTTGTTTGTATTCGGCTGTTTGCGGCTCTGTTGTGAATTACCAAAGATGGAATCAGTGGAGAACATGATGAATATGAATTTGCTGGACAGCTGCATAGAAATAAAAAGTGTCCCCTTCTAATTCAGCACCGCACAAACAGTTCGACTCATGAATACTTTCACCATTTCATATTCGATGCAAACATGTCAAATTGCTGTTGCTGTGTCTGTGGAGCTGCTGCACATAAAAGATGGTTTTCATGAAGACTGAAGCAACAAGCTGAGCTTCCACACTTGATATTTTCTACTCAAGGACAGTGAAAGCTAACTGATTTCTGCAAAAATAAGAGAAAAATAATGGTGGTTTTCTAAAGTAGCGACGTAAGGAGTGTTAAGATTTTATTATTAGTTTCAGGTTAAAAAATAAAAATAACGAGCACCCATGACCTTGTTCTCTAGTGCTTTTAAAAATGTGCTTGGAATAAACTGAATGTATAATTTTATGTATATAATATATAATTTCAGATTGCACACTTACATTGTAAATAAGTAAGTAGTTACATTGTCCATTTCTTTTTTAAGAGATGGAACTGCAAAAATCTGCAGTGGGTAAAAAAAAGGTAAACAGAAATGTAAACAACGCCAACACACTAATATGGATCCATGCATGTGCTTCAGCTGTGATTATGTGCATCTTACATGGGACTCGGGTCAGTGATCAGCAAATGTAGGCATTTGACTGAAAACACCCTGAGCCAGTAATCATGAGTGTGAGCAATCGATCTGAAAAATAGATCGGGGTCAAAAGCCACAGCAACAAGTGAGGGCAGCTGCATTAGAGGCCTCGGAGGGGATGTGCACTAGATTAACTGTGAAGATGTATGACTATTGATTCTGTATCAATACTACAAGAGGTTGAAAATATAATCAATAGATTATCCATTAAAGTGACCAATCGCATTAGGACCCCATCTCCTTTTGGGCTCCGCCTCTGAGCAGGATTTCTCCCCGAGCACAGAGAGCTACTCACGTGAGTGTGAAACAGCAGCAGCTTGTGCAAAGCATGACACTAGTATGTCGACACGGTATTTATTTCAAATACCACTTATACACAACAAAAGTGTATAAAGTATTTTAATTAATCTTGTAGAAATTGTATCGTTCTGTCTGGTGTTGTGTCTTTGTTTTGGGTTTTGCAGTTTTTGCACACTTGTACTTTCTGCAGTCCTGTTTGTCTGTTATATGTAGCACCATGGAGGAACGTTGTCTCGTTTCACTGTGTACTGTACCACTGCACATGGTTGGAATGACAATGAAGCTACTTGAGTTGACTTGACTTGATATATATATCATGACATAAATCATAAATCATTGCATGATTTTAAAAATGTATAAATAAAAATAGCCTAGTTTTATCAGAAGTCCCTGTGTTGCCTTCATCTGAACAGCTTTAGCACGAAGATAAACCCAAAACACTAACAGCACAAAAGCCATTTGCATCATGAAACTATACAACAAACTTCTAAAGGCGCGACTGACATTTGTCTGACATTTAATCCAGAGCAACTCTCCACTGACGCCAAAACTCACTGTGTGGTAAAAGGAAAAAATGAAATGAAATGACATTCATCAGTACTGCGTGCCAGGCAGCCAGTGCTGCTGGAGACAAAGGATCAGGAGGGCCATGTCTTCTAAAATATTCCTGTAATATTACAAACTGAAGTGCAGTAATAGAGCTTAAGAGAGAATAAGGTCAAAAGGATTGTCTTTTCACAATTCAAGATACGTTTTTATTAGAGGATATGGAGCCGGGTGATATTGAAGACGGGGCTGGATGGGAGCACGCCACTGTCCAAATTTACACCACTGAGATAATGAGAGCAGTGTTAGGCCAATATATCAGACAGACAATGGAGGTTTATTTAATATCAGCCTGTCACAGTTCTCCAGGTGCTGAAGCTTTCTCTCTGACAGCACATTTACAATCCTTAAATACACTGACAGTGATTATCGTTGCAAACACCGTCCACTCGTTTTAAATAATTCTTCCGTTAAAACTGCATTACTTAATTATCAGGTTAGTTAAAGGATAATAAACTCCAAATGATACCATTATATCCTCCTCTTATATGTGAAGTGACAAAAACCCCTCTCAACACCCAACCCACTGTCACATGTAGGGCGTTAAATGCTCATCACAAGGTAATGAAAAAGAAACAAAAAAAGCATGTGAGGTAGCAGGAGGGTGCCGCAAATCGTGGAATTTGGTGATCTCTGTGTTAAGAGGTCATGGTCCATACAAGGATTTAAATTAACCTTGTTGTGTTATCACCCATTGACAGTGGTGTAGTCCAGCAATACGTCTCTGTTCACGATCTGGTTTGGTCTTTACAAAATCCACGGAAAACAAAAAATCTCCTTATTTTCTCTACTCACTTCATACAGATGATGTTTGGGACTAAGCACAGTCTAAGTATCCTTATATCAGACCCAAATGTGTTTAAACACAGCCTAATAAAATAATTACTACTATTTACCTGGAATATTAGAAACATACATACAAAATAAATGGCACAAACGGTCTGAGTTCAGGCAGTCACACCCTTTAAACTGATGCGTGTTTCTATACAGAAGTAAAGGACTGGAAGACATTAGCTAATAAAAACATGAAATATTCTTCTGAGGTCCACATTTCACTGGACATGGTCTGAAGAAACACTTCAGCAGAGCTAGCTGAGGTGTAAAAACATACATCCTTTACTAGAATACTAATGCTTTCTAAATCAGGACCTTTAGAAAACTACTCTTTGGAATTATTTTGGACTTAATGCAGCCCATTTTCAAAGGTCTACAAAAATACTTTCAGTACTCAGCACTGGTGGGAGCACACAGCAATTGAAAGTAATGAGAAAAATAAATTACCCCTGTGAGCAGAGGTTATGGGTGTACTCACATCCTCATCAATATTTATACAACACGGTCCACTTATTAATTCACAAAACCTACATGGTTCGATTATCATTGAAGACGGGCCTTGGGTTTTTAAATTTAAGACTTTTCTTCTGTGCATGTGAATGCTGGATACATCTGTCTGTTTTCCCACCCTGGACAAGGCTCAGCTGGCCCGACACACCGAGGAGTGCTCAGGACTCTACCGACCCAAACACTGGTGCAGCGTAGAAGAGCCACCTCGACAGGAAACACTCAGCTGTACAAGCTCCAGTCATGTCTTCTGTTCTCACTTTGTCCAAATTAACATTCTAATACTTTAGATCTGTGTCATTTTCTATTTATTGTTTATGCAATCAATAGCAATAATGTGGAAAAGAAAAGAATTAGACCCACGTTTAAAACACTCCTCCATGCATGGAGGGCAGTTTGAGATTTTTCTGGAAAAATTTGGTAGGTGGAGGAACAAGCAATCCGTGTGCAGTCGGGAAGGAAGCTGAAGGTGGATAATCAGGATTTGACTCCTCTGCTGTGCTGCTGAAGATGAAATCGTGGAGGCTGGTTACACAGAATCCTGGTTCGTGTGTGTGACAAACAGATTATTCAGATACCTGACTTTCAGCCTGCAGGTGTAAGCGTACATGCAGTTATTTATCCTTGGACGGTGTATCTATGATGTGTATATCTTGTAGTCCTCCCACACTCCACGGATCACTGGACAAGTTTCCAATATTGCACTCTCTGAGATTATTGATCGAAGTCGTCCTTTCCCTTTCATCCTTACCCTCTGTCCGTCTTACATCTCTGTCACTGTCATGCAAATCTCCTTTATTTGGCTCACCTGTCCTTGTTCGAGGTTTCTTCTCTTTCATTTTCGCTCTCTGACCAGCCTTTTCCACTTATTACATCTGATTTTCTCCACATAATCACATATTTGTGATTCTAATTTCTCATCAACTTACATTTAAATACCAAAACAGGAACTTCACCCAGGAGACTGGGATTAGTGGTCGAATGGGAGACCATTAATTATAAGCATAGCTGAAAAAGACTTAATGAGTAACATGGTAGAAAAAAGTGCATGTTTGCATATAGCTGGTGAGAGAGTTTAGACTACCACATATGCATCACTCATGCAATATTTTTAACATGCCTACGTCATCCATGGTTACGTGACACCTCCGGGCGCGTCCTCGTCATGCTGTCACAGAAGCAATAAAAGCTGAAACAGCAGCTTCTGCTCATTCAGAGAGTAATCGGTTTCTTCTGTTGTATAGCTTGATGGGAACTAGATATCCGAAATATAAACAGATAGTGCCTAAAATACAAGACTGAAGTAGCAACCTCACAGAAGCTTGTATTCTTCTTTCCATTTTCACCCCTTCAAATCTACCAAATTATGGGAGCCGCAGCTCCGACAAGTGAAGTAAATCAGTGTAAGTGGTGCATAATGTTGTGCTATAGACATATTTCTGTTGGAGTGCCTGTCCTATAACTGATTAGCACTCTTTCTAACATTTAGCTCAATTACTGATTTCAGCTTCAGAGTACAGAGTGCTCACAGTACATCTCCAACTTCAAGTACTGGTGTGATAATCTTTGCCTCACGATTTCTGTGTTCTTCCAATATGGATGGTATACTCTGAGTGGAGGGTTTTTTTTTCATCCTGGTGAGGCTTCAATCTGTTACCAACATGGCGGCCCAACCTCGCTTGTCCCCTCACCATCTAAATCTCTCAAAAGCCAGAGTGAAGCCTGAACTTCCCAGCACGCTGAGGGTATTGGAAGCAGCATGGCATTACTTCTTTGCAATTCTCTTTTTCTGCTGGAGCCCAGATGGAGACAGAGCCCAAATCAAATACCCAGTATCCCTCGGGTGGGGAGAGGGGGTCTGGTGCTGTTAGATTAGATGTAGCTGTGTCAATAATACAGAACTCACATTGGCATTCACCAGGAAAATAAATCTGCTCAGCCGCTGCAGGTGATAACAATGGTCGATGAAGTATTACAGAGGCACATATATTCTTTTTATAAAGCATCTTATAAAACTGAATCGTGCACAGAAGAGAAGCGGCTCAAAAAACTTTAAATTCTTCCGTCAGTTCGGCAGAGACGACTAAAATACCAAACATCCGCAGTGCCAACAGAAATACATGTATTCAGACAAAGACACGGTCAAAGGAAAAGCCAATGAGAGATTTAGGATAAAAAGAAAATGAGCTGGAAAAAAACATTGAAGACAGAGCCATAAATTCAGATCAACATGCCCCCGAGGAGGCTCGAGAAGGCGAAAAAAATAAAGAAATGAAAAGGGTCGCTGGCAAAAAATATAAGAACAGCAAGAAGCAGAGTGAAGAAAAAAAACATCTTTTTTCTGTTGCATTCATGTATTAGATAGAGACAAGGAGGAGAGAATGAAAATCTGAGGGCATTCATTTCAGAAATAGAAAACAACATGGCGACAGGTAGGTGTGGAATGGGAGAGAATAATGGGGGACATAATGAGGGAGGAAGGTAGAAGGCAGGAGGAGAGCCGAGGCAGAGAGATGAAGGACAGAGTCCCTTTGTTTTTGGTTGATATTTTTATCTCTGTGGTGATGAAAATGCTGCTGAAATCTTCAAAAAAAATTAATAAGTGTTTCTTTTTCAACCTGTGCATAAATCTTTGAAATATGACGTAAACTGCTTTTCTTTTTTTCCAACCGTGAGCTCAACTTTTAGAAATTAGGGCATTGAGTTTTATCTTCCTCACATCGCTGCTTCCACAAAATGTCTGAGAAGGTTTAAGTCTCAGGTTTGAGCAGAGCTGGTAGCTGGTTGGCATCTCTCGGGTTTGTCAAGTATCAGTTCAGTCATTAAATATTAACAGTTGTGCTACTGACGTGTGGCACTAATTAAGAAGTAACTTAGCCGTAATATCGATCGGGGCGAGTTAAATCTTGAGTTATCTTTAAAACACACTGAGACTGGAACGCTGCTCAGTGTCCAAAACATCATCTTTGCAGAATTCAGTACATACGTCAGTGTAGCCATCGCTGACCCATCTGACCACATTAAATTTGGACTTTTGGGTGTCTTTGAATGCACGTTCAATTCAATTTATATTAAACGTTCATGGAAAAAAGATAAGAAGTAAACACACTTAAATTTAAAACTGTTTCAACAGCAGTTTAACCAACGAGAATAATTGTTGCCAAACTGCTTTTGAAAATAATGAAGCACATGACCAAAGCACCGAGGGTTCTGTTCATTTAAAAAAATTTAGACAACTGATATTATTTAAAAAAGGAGCTAATTTAGGCGCTGCTCAAACTTAAAATGATAATGTGATGCTTCATGGATCCTCACAGGGTATTCCTGGCTTGACTTTCCATTGCACAGTGAGGTCAGAGGTCAGGATCACCCTGAGAATAAATCCCCTGATTGGAATCTGAAGTCAAGGATAATGCAGCTGGGTGGAGTGCACTGAATCATCCTGCTGATGGAGGCTTTTCACTGCATCACCCTGTGACTATGAGCTGTCAGCACAACTGTCCAGGTCTGAGATTTGTGACTGGAACCACACAGATATTGACAACGCCCCGAGACAAAGCTTGGAGTTATGTGTTGGTGAGGCTTCAGTTATAAACGCACTGCGCCACGGTCCCTGGGATCGGTTGTGTTTTTGATGTTTGTATTATTAGTTAGTGTTTTATTGCTGCTTTTGTGTTTGAAGTGCTTGATTTTTGTGTTAACATTTGGATTTCTTTATTATTTTTGAAGACTGCAACTTTTATTCTTTGTGATCTCAATATTAAGTCTTTTGCTGATTCAATTTCATAGTTCATTCAGTGATGAGTTTCAGTTTTGCAATCGTGGGTTTTGGTTCATCTCTTGGATTTTATTACTGGTTTCCCTGTCTGCTCCTCTCTCTGTTAGTCCCTGTTCCTTTTTTCTGTCAAACTTATGATGTACAAAATGTTTGCCTATTCAAATATATGTTTGAATAAGTTTTTTTAAATGACATTTGTCAAATAGAACAAAACCAACAAACATAGAAATATTTACATGAATAACTGCAACTCTAAAACAAGAAGATATTGTGGATTTTGTTTGTAGTAAAGCTAAAAAAAGTAAATATCTTTGCGTCAGCTGGGTAGGCGCAAAGCCTTACGTTCTGTTCACATCATATCCTTCACTTCACTTTCCTTTCATCCAGTAAACATATATCTTACATATCATTGCATTTGTGAATGCATCATCCTTTTTGCATTTCATGCTCAGTTTGAACTGTACCCTGGAACCTGGCTCGATGGACATGTGTGACAAAAAAAGCAGTATTCATAAATTAAATGAAGTGTGTACACGTGAGCTTGGAAATGAAAAATCAAACAATGTTGCACAAAAGATGAATGAATACAAATTCACTCAATTACTAACTTAGCTAATCCACACAATTCCAGTAACGCTCGGATGTTGCATAACATGCAAAAGTGTACACACGTGTCTTGTGTGCTATGATACGCTGATGATGCTGTTGTTTTTATTCGAGTGTGGGTCTGTGGAGGTGCTGCAGGAAAAATAGCCTGGAGATGAAAAAAGGAGGTGCAAACAGTTACCAGAGGAGGCAAAGATAGCAAGATAACTCGATGGATGGATAGATGCAGGGATGGTAATGAAAGAAAGAGACTAAAAGATGGCAAAGAGACGGGACAGCAGGGGAGGGATTGTGGGAATAATACTGGTCTGTTCCACTCAATATTTTAACAGATGGCACCCTCTCACACACACTCTTACACCCACACTCACACACAGACACGTTCTGTCTCCGACACGTGCACATGAATACACTCAAGCTGTGCTCACCAAAATAAGCAAACACACACACACACACACACACACACACACACTGTCCATCTTCTCCTGAACTGTAGCCCAGTTTTCCAGCCAGTCTGTGTGTGTGTTTAAACCTGTAGTGGATTTACCACTACTTTCTGTCTTTTGCTGTGGATTAAAAAGTAGGGAAAGGCAAATACAGTAGTATCACTTTAGATAAATTTATTGCATTTAGACAGTTTCAGGTCACAAACATGAAGTTGTTAGGAAGACCGGGATCAAGGATAGAAAAATCATTATGTGCACAATACTGACAGTAAACATACCGACGAACACCAGCTCAGATATTGTTGGTATTTTGCACCACTAGTCAAAATTCATTGCAAGGAAAAGCTTTTGTGTATATTAACATCCATCAATCCACCCGTTCAATCTATAAACTGCTTATCCAATTCAGGGTTGGGGGAGGGCTGGAGGGTGTGCCAGCTGGTGCCAGTGCATTGGCAGGACAGGTCACCAGTCTACTGTAGGGCGTGTGTAACAACGTTTTAACTTAAAGTATACTGGGTAGGTGAGCGAGATATCCCATTCACTTAAAGCAGGGGTCTGCAACCTTTAACACCCAAAGAGCCACTTGGACCCGGTTTCCACGCAAAAGAAAACACTGGGAGCCGCAAATACTTTTTGAAATCTAAAATGAAGATAACACTGTATATATTGTTTTTTTACCTTTGTGCTTTGTGTGAACAACTAAAGTAAGTAAGTAAAGTTTATTTATTAAGCGCTTTTCACAGACAGGCAGTCACAAAGCGCTGTACACAAATATTAAAATAAACAATACAATCAATAGACATTATACACAATGTAAAAGATCAAATGTAAATAATGTAAAGAATATAAAATACGTAGATCAACAAAAGGCTTGTTTGAACAGAAAAGTTTTTAACTAAAAGAATCCACAGAGAAACTAAGGTGTGTTGCTTATAAAATCCATGAAGTGCTACAGAGAAAATTACATTTTATTTATGTAATCAACACATTTTGAACTCTTAAAGAAATATAACAAAAGGAAAGACACCCAGCTGAAGTAAAATGATCCATGTAGCAAACAAAAACTGCTGTGAGCCGCCACCCTTTTAAAAAGTAATTGGAAAAAAGCACTATGCCGCTAAAAAAAAAATAGATATTTGCAAAATTCTGCCTAAATATCTATTTTACCTTGTTAAATGTGTGGCGGGCGTGGTCTGCAGTGCCGCTGAATGGGAGTCGGACGCACCTGAGCGGCACCGCAATCACGCCTCGCCTCCTTAAAGTCTGTGCTCTCTCTGCTGTTGTGTTGTCGGGCTGTGAGCTGAAAAGCTACAGCCGGCTGTATCGCGCACAGCAACCGTGTGTGAAAAGTGGTCAACATAGAGATGCTGAAAAGCATGTTCATGCAAACATCGTCGGGTCTGCCGTGATTTGTTTACAATGAGACTTCTGGTCCCAAACCTCTGCGCACAGCGTCTGCAAATCGGGCTTTCATCTTTACGCAGGACTGTAAGCTGTCATCTGTGAGGCCTGAGCGGTGTTTGTTTTAACATAGTTCACGGTGGAGAACAGCTGCCGACATAATGTGGATCCGAAGATCCATAATTAGCCTATCTGGGGTTGAAAGTCTCGATAAATGCGGCGGCGTTTCAAGCGGGTACACCGGCTTCCCGAGTGTAACGCTTATTTTGAGCGATGAAAAAATAATAAAATATTATTTTATTTTTATATTTCAAAATCACAACAATCTTCCAATATAGAACTACAAGTTTTTAAAAAGAACTAAACATAAATAAAATGCACTTCAGCTAAATACTTCTAATTTATTTTCCCAAACCACGGAGCCGCAAAATAAGGACTAAAGAGCCGCATGCGGCTCCGGAGCCGCGGGTTGCCGACCCCTGACTTAAAGGAATCATGGTTCAGGTTACTGGAGATGCCAACAGACCTCTGTGTGTGCTGTCATGTGGTTGCCTGCAATGCCACATATAGAACATGGGTGACTGAACTCAATATAAACATCTAATCAACATGCAGCTCCCAGTGGACATAACAGTCTGTTCTGACTCCATGCCAGCTGACTCTGACTGTCTGTGAAAGTACAATAGCACTGTTATAGAGTTCATAGCATAGCATTAGTGTGGTCATTATTTCTTTTATGTGGTGCTATGGGATCTGGTCTCAAGTGTTTGTGTGGGCAAGAATAATACAAAGGCCATCGTGATTAAGATTCCTGTAGCGAATAATGACTCCATGTCACTGTAACATATAAAATATATGGAACCTTTACTTTGCAATGCTATAATAAGCTGATGTCATTTCACTAAGTGGAGCACACTGAAAAAAGTAGCTTTAACTTTTTGGATAATTTGCAAAATACCGTATTTTCCGCACTATAAGGCGCACTTAAAGTCCTTTGATTTTCTCAAAAATCGACAGTGCGCCTTATAATCCAATGCATCTTATGTATGAATTCTGGTTGTGCTTACTGACCTCGAACCAATTTTATGTGGTACACGGTGCTCAAAAATCTGTCAAAAAATGTTTTAGAATGACTTTGGTAAGCTATGAAGCCCTACTGCTTGATGGATTGTCGGAGTATTACAGCTACAGGAGCCTCGCGGAGTAATCTGGGTCCTAAACTCCGTCTCTTCAGGTCCCAAAGTCAAACAAACACTGCGACATCACTGAGAGTTACAAACTGTCTAAATTCTTTCATCGTTAATAAAATGTTCAGCATTGCTGCTTTACCAAGTGTAACGATGAAGTTTAACATCCAGGCATCCATGAAAACAGGATTTATTACATTTAACAGAGTTAGCAGTTAGCAGGAAGTTAGCTCGCTAGCTTCCACCTAAACATGATATAGCATGTTCTGACTGAGAGATTTCTGAAAAAATTCAAACGTACAGCTCTGCTATCACTTCCAACATAAATGAGGACAGAAAACTAAACAGCAGTGACGTTTGTAGGGTTACTGAAGTTGGGCTAGCTGGTATATAATGATGTGCTACGTGATCACTAGCGACACAGCTATGTTAGCATAACATAAACACAATGAAGCTGGAGGATGAACGCTAACTTTTTTCCAAAAGTTAACGTGAGGGTTCCCGATGGTTAGGGACAAATGCAATCGCATGGCAGGATGCTGTAAACGGACCAAACTTGAATTCTCTGGCAGCTGCTCTATTCCCATGTTGTTTCAGTGTATTAATGACTAACCTCGTATTGTGGATGGATTATCTCAGTTGTTCTCCTGACAGCTGCCAGAGAATTCAACATTAATGAATAAATGGTACGGAAGTGGAGGAAGCCAGAAGAATGAGTTAAATTTTGACTTATCTGACTGTTTTGTTTCGCTTAATGCGCCTTATAATCCGGTGCACCTTATGGTGCAAAAAATACGGTAATGTAGATTTGATTTATTAATATTTTCAGTAAAGACAACTTTTTAAATTTGTCACAGGACACTGAATGCTTGACCTTGATAAGTAGATGCAAATGCCCCACTCACTAACAGGACAGATGGACGTGTTTGCAGTCCAATCATCTGATAATGGCTTACAGTGAACAGACACCAGCAACCACAGTTCGTCAGCACTAATGGTGAGGTATTCTACAATGCCTGGATCAGTGTGCCCCTGTTACCTTATCTTAGATAAGTGTGCTGTATGTAAGATACTAAATAACACTGATATTCTTTACTATTATTTTGACAAATACAGTTGCACGTCTGTGAAGAACAACAGCACCACCGTTATAGAACAACAGAACGTGTCAAAAAGGAGACATGAGACGAGAGGTGGGGAGGAAGGCGGATGGGCGGGAAGACAGCTGACGAGAGAGCGAGAGAGATACTTGGCAGGCAGAGCAAAACACTTTGACACCTTGTCATACTCGGCCCCAAGACACTGGCACATCACAGCCTGTGTGTGTGTGTGTGTGTGTGTGTGTGTGTGTGTGAGAGAGAGAGAGAGAGAGCGATGAGGCTGCTCCCACCAACAGGCTAATCTACTGTGATTCAACAGATGGCACCAGCTGTGTGTGTGTGTGTGTGTTTGCGCTTGTTTAAGTGCACGTGCATGTTTATTTTTACATACTCGTGTGTGAACATGTATTGGCATGTGTGAGTGTTAATGTACTGACCCACGCACAGACATTAGTTACGCACAACAAGGGCTTTGAAAACAACAAAGCGCACAACATCCAAACTATAAGCACAGATTGTGCAGTAAAGGTAAATGTTTAGGTGCAGGAGACAGCGCGTCCTCAGATAGACTGAAAACTAAATGATGTACTTTTATGAGTTTAACTGCTGCTGTAACTTAAATAAAACCACATAGCATTCATTCCAACAAGCTTCCTTCTGTATCTGTCTCGATATCTTTCTGGCTCTCCCTGTGCCTTTTCTCCTGTTTCCTCCATCTGTCCACATGAATATTAGATTAACCAGTGATTCTGTTTGGGTTGTAGCTGCGAGATGGATAAAGGTTCGAGTTCTGTTAGCTAACAGCAGACAGCTTGGTTCCCAAGCTGCACTCATAAACTGTACTCTACCTCCCATGCACAGATACACAGTGGAGAGGTCCAGGGCAGTGACTCTGGTTAATGAAGCTGTAGCTTAGCAGAGAGCTAGCAGCTACAGGACACTTTGTACTTTTTTCCTGGAAAAGCCTGTAAATATACTTTTCAAAGGTACAAAAGCAGTACGTTAGTGGGCGACACCTCAGTGACAGGCAGTTGTACTCGTAAGTGCACAATAAGGTATTTCATCTTCTGTGTGGCTGACGGTTCTCTGGAAACAGCTCCCTGAGGTGTTTGCACTGAGCTCTTCTGATGGCCCGACTATAAGGCTGCTTCAAACTGCTCAAACATTTCAGTCATCAGTATGAGTGCCATTAATACCAGTTACAGCAATGACACAACCTCGCTGCTCTTTCAGGTCATACTATGATCACACACTGAAACACTGAACAGACAAAGGGAATCAGAGTCATTCATTTCTATTATTTACAATTATGCCTCATTTTTTCCTTCATCATGATTAATAGTGATGCAACAGGCATGCAACAACATTAAACAAAGTAAATGTTTCTAATCAGTGCTGAACACCCATCATAACCAGTACTGCTGCTGGTATTTGTCCCAGTAACTCACACTGAGCTGTGGAGTCATGCACAGAAGTTAAAAGCTGTTTTAATGATATATGAAAGTAACTTCCACCATAAATGGATTCATCTCTTATCCCTGAACTTAGAAACTTTCACTTCCCACAGTGAGAAACAGAAACGGCTCCAATAAAGCATCATTTTCTAATGAAGGCTGCTGATTGGTTAACCGGAAAAATAAGCTCCCCCCCAAAAAACAGACGAATGCAGAGATAATCACGCTGACCCACATTCATTTTGTTCACACAGACTTTTGCTCATTCCTCAAGTTCTCTCTAAGTTTGCTGTTTACAGTAAAAAAACACAAAGTTGTGTCCCAAACACAGCAAACAGACATCAGCCACCTTTGAACGGTTACTTCGATCTTCTGGAAGAAGCATGTTCTCGGCTTGTTGACCGGATCTGTTTTAATAACACGATCGATGCACTGCAGTATTTGACACAATAAAATGGATCGTTGCATTACTGTGGGCTCTGTATCGTGCAGTATTATTGGTACAATATAAATAAAGTGCAGCTCAAAAACACAAAAGGCTGTTCAAGTCCCTAACTACAACAACAACACGCACACTTTAAATTTAAACAAATAAATAATGTAGAACTAGGTCTGGGACATGTCATCACATTTTTTAATATTAGAAGACTTTGCAAATATCAAAGCTTTATTTCTTTTGAGTTTAAAAACAAATGGAAATGAGTAGCGCTCATAGAGCCTGTTTAAGCAGCTGTTTGGGACTGCAGTTCCTCACTCTCTGCTGGTCCTGCATGTTAAATTCATTCAGACGATGCTCATGTGTGCAGCACACGTTGAACTTTAGGTCTTTGTCCTTTAAGGCGTGCAGCATGTTTTGTGGATATGCAATGAAATCGAGCTTTATTCTGAAACATTTATTCAACCTTTTGCTGTCTTTCAAGTGTTCAGACAAACGCTCGCCTGATGTTTCCAGGGGAGCGTTTGTCTCTCTGTTCATTTAAATTCTGCAGGTCGACACAAAGCCAAATAAAAAAGTAGTGTGAGAGTCTGCTGGATGTGTACATACAAAACAGCCCCCCTGTTGCACTGGCCCCAAGCAGCATAACCAAAATACACCACAGCACTAATAAATAGCTTTAGCATTAGCTCACAACAGTAAAATACCGCTTTCTCTTCAAACCTCATCAGCTGTCTGAACTTGATTTTGGCAGCTGACATCAGTCCAGTGGATATTACCAGCTGTGAATAGGATGATGTTCCAGATTAGAATGGCAATAAAAATCCACATTTAGCGGCTGTGGAGGTTTGAGTAGTGTCCTCTGGACTATTTGAAACAAAAATTAGTTCATAATAATTTCAGTGAGGATGAGAAGTGAAAAGACCATGAATCCAGTCTTTTACACACATTCAGTATATTAAAATTTCGTGCTGATACTCTGTGCACTAACAAGCCTCGACAAAACTATTTTGTCATAATTATCATTTTGAAAAAGTCTGAGAAGAAAATGTTCTTCAGACACAGGAAGAAGGAGGAGTGGGCTGGCATAGCAACAAATACTAAATTGCGGTGGACAGAAGTGGTGGGATGCTGCAATCAACATCACAAGATCGCGTCAGCAAGCTAATTCTCATCTCATCACATCCTCCTTGCACTAAATCAACATCAGGAGACAGGAAGACAGGGAAGGGGGGAAAGAGAGAGGAGAGAGGGTGAAACATCTAAAATGATAAATTATGACTGACAGAAAGGGTGGGATGTCGCAATCGCATCAAAGCAACGTCAGCTCCATCTTTTCGTCATATCAAATCTTTCTTTCCGTAAATAAACAAATAAATACAAAGACACGGAGCGAGAGAGGGAGAGAAAGAGGTGGATGGAGCGAGAGAGGAATGGATAAAGTGATGAATTGTGACTGACAGAAGTGGTGGGATGCTGCAATCAGAGATCGCATCAGCAACACCACAGCTTCATGCTGGAGCTTCACCTAAAGTAAATAAGATGGAGAGCGGGGGAAACAGATGGGAGAAAGATAGATGGGGTGGGGGTGGATGGTGAGGAGGTTGTCATCGAGTAGCGATACGTTTGGAGAGATGGAAGTGGCAGGATACTGTAATCAGCATTTACGACACATCGTGTCCCACACAGGATCGCTGTTAGCCCTCCTCCCTCCCGCTCCTCCTCCTCCTCTTGTCGCATTTACATATTCAGACTGTGAAGATCTTTTCTGCTGTAACCACACTGATGTGTAAATAACATATCAGATGGCAAGATGTCATCATATTCTGTGACATGATGCCAACATTGTGCTGCCAGCCTTTATGTAAAAATCTGAAGGAGTGTTTGTGTGAGACTAAGAAAGCTAGATAGCTTCCCAGATTCACAAGCAAGCAAGGCAATACCATGTCAACACCACATAACTGCTAGCTGTCAAGAAAATAAGCTAATCCAGGCGCCGGGCGTAGTATATTAACCGACAGTATCGGGCCGTTAACAAGTATGCAGAGGGTTGGTGTGACGGAGAAGGATGCTAGGGATGGAGCAAGATGGAGGCAGACGGTCTGTTGCGGTGAACCTCGAAGGGAACAGCCGAAAGAAGAAGAATGAAGGCTGTGCACCCAGTGTGTTCGCAAAAGTAGGCAAGCCGAAGGCATAGGCACCAACTCAATTTAATTCAGTGTAATTATATAAGTGCCAAATCACAACAACAGCCACCTCAAGGCGACTAAGGTAAAGAGAAAACCACACGACCCCCTTTAAACAAGAACTTTGCAACAGTGGGAAGGAAAAACTCCCTTTTAACAGGAAGAAACCTCTGACAGAGGCTCAGGGAGCAGAAACTTTCTGTGACTGGCTGGAGATGGGGCACAAAAGATGAGCTGTGGAAGAGAAAACAGACAAAAGAAAAGAAACCAGAGGAACGTGATGGTGAGGAGAAGGAGCCACCTTCAAATATCACAGGCTGACAAACCCCTACTCCCTGTCTCCTTTTCAGGGAGTAGGGGTTAATTTATTACCAGCGTGCATCACCATGGTAACTTCTGCTGAATACTGGTACAGAACACGTTAGATTTTCAAAATAAGAGATCAGCATGCTCACCTATCAGTTCTCTGCAAAATAAAATCACTGTCCCTGGAAAAAAATCTCTGCCACTCTGCAGCCAGTAGACCCGTCAGTGTTTATTATTAGAAAAAAATGTCAGATGGTTGAAGAAACCCTCCATTTTCAAAGAATTTGAAAATGATTTTATGGTTTAGGTTTTAAAGAATTAAAGAATCCTTTAAACAGTTTAATACATTCATCATAATAAGCAGTGATATCTCATAAGACATACAATAATGTGCACAGACACTGCAGGCAGTGTTCTGGCAGCAGAAGCAACAGGTTGTCTCATTTCCTCTGTGTTTAACTCAGAAAGTGCTGAGCGCGCTCAGTTTGCCAAGAACAAGTTTACAAACAGCTTTATTCATCAAAATTCACTTGATGCCACAGAAATGTTGAATGTAATGAGCTACTTTTACTTTACTCATCACAGCATAAGGCTACCTGTTGATTGGATGTACCATGTTTGGCCAACGCAGCACAATTACTGCTATTGTTTTTGTTGTAGTAGATCCATGAATCCATCTTTTACTGCCAAAACTTTGCTTTCATGTTCGGTTCTCTGTGATACGACAGACTGGCACAGTCTGCACACCCCCTCAAACTTTGCTCTCTTTGCTCCGTTCAAGAGCAAGAACTCAAGATACTTCATGCGAATTTTGTTGAAGTCATAAAATCTTCACCCACCTATTGACCCAAATACTTACCTACCCTTATCTCTACCTGTATCACAAGTGCTGTGCCAGGAAATCGTGCACGTATACGTTTCCTTCTGGCTACCAGCACACTTTCGCCCTACATGCCCATCCACTGATCCACTGTGGTGGAACAACACTTGAAAGAAAACAGAGAAATTTCTGTTGGTCTCTACAGTCTTAACACTTACTCGCTCGCTCTCTCTCTCTCCCTCTCTCTCACACACACACACACACACACACACACAGATGTGTACACACCTCATTTTCACTGACTTCCCAGCACAGGAAAAAGAAGTTCCCGGCGGACTACCCACAGGGTATGAGTACATTCAGCCCAGCACTCCCCAGACAGCGCTGAGCTCTGATAGGTCCCTGAGGATTACATACTGCAAAGGCTTTAGCCAATAGGAACAGGCCATTATCTCAGATGCAGTAAACACACATATAATGAAGGAGCGGAGGACACTGAATCGCTATTGCATCTGAAGTGTGTGTACGTGTGCGTGCGAGCTAAAGTATCATATATCTTCCCAGGCAACAAGGGTCGATAATAAAGCTGGCTCTGCGCTAAAGCTTTGGGAAGTGTACTGGGATCTACTGGGGAAGTTGTACTGGTTTCAGCCTCGAGCAATGCCTTGTGGTGTTGGGTTTCCTCATGAGATAAAGGCAACCCTGCCTGTCTGCAGTGATATACAAGCTTACAAGTCCTTGGCCTTATCTGCTCTCTCCCTGCTGCCTGATTTAAGCTCTACGAGTCAGGAGGAAGAAGAGCAACTGGAGAAGAATGGGAAAATTAAGAAAGAAGGGATAAGTGCACACAGGAAGGAATGAAAGAAATTTCAATAAACAAACCAATAAACATGCGTGGTGCTGCTGGCTTTGCTCCTGTGATGTGTGGGGGCCACATTTAAGTCTATCTCACCATTAATGTTGTCCAAGTGATTTTCACAGTGTCGAGTTAAAGCAACCTTTACACGTAATTATGCTAATTTATATCCTGCTGCATATGTAAAACAGAAACTGCAGTTAGTCACCAAGCGAGGAGCACGGCACACAAGATGGTAAAAAAATATAATAAATAAATAAAGTGATTTAAAATGCTGTAACGCCAAATTCACTAGAAATAAGTTGGAATTTCAGTCAAACAGTAATGAAGTTGATACTGGGCAGTCTCCATCGCTTTCTTTTGATGCCAGTATTGAAAACAATGCACTGTTATGTGAAGTAGAGAGCTCGTGGATGACTATTTAGCAGATTATAGTTTGAAAGCTCTCACTGACTTGCAGTTTGGCTCTTGTTAAGTGATCTAAATCATACTGTTGTTTGCCATTTATTTCAAGGAGATTTTAAGTGAAACACAAAAATCAGACACCACTTCAGCCGCGTGATAAAAGAATTGAGATAAATCATGAATAGAGACTTCAGTTTCAGTCGAACTGATGTTTCACTGCGAGAGAAAAATGCATGAAAGAGGTCGGGGTGGATGATAGTATGTGTAAGATTCAAGAGCTGCACTGTCATAAGCACAACATCAGTTGGCAGATTAAAAGCTGAAACTTTTCTTCTTCCAGTGAAATACTGTAAAGCTGAACACTGCAGTTTACATTAGGTTGGAGAATCTTTGCAGTCCAAGTGTCAGAAAGAAAACAGTAGCATCGCCACAAGGCCCAGTGCTACTGGTACGAGTGTGAACCAGTCACCAGGCGATACCAGCATGAGAACCTCATACATATAAATGAGTGAATGATTGATCCTGCAGCTGCTGGTGACCATACAGTAAACAAACAGCAACAACAATGTGAAGTCATCTCATTTGCGCTGCTCTTTTGGATTTTTCCTTTTCTTTGGATCACAGTTCTACTTCCTTACACAGTCTGTTCTGTTCCTTCACTGCGCCGTCCCCACACACAGCCGAGACCTTCACCGACCAACGCACAAACGTTCAGCAGAGGAGACAAACAAGCATCTCTGCAAACACTGTCACATTAAGTCCCATTTTAAATCAAATCAACAGGCAGCAGCACATATTGAGTACTAGTATGTGATACTATTTAGGATAGCAAACAGCTGATTATTTCAGTGATACAACTGTAACAGTCTCTAGCTGAAGATAAGTGAATATCTATAGAATCTGTAGGTAAGGAGGTGATTATTGATACTGTGGCTCAGGAAGAGAGGGTTGTCTAAACATTTGATGATAACTGGAATGTCAGTGGCTCCAACTCCAATTAATCCAGTGTGCTCTTTGGGAAAGATACTGGACTCCAAACTGGCCCCAGGGCCTCCCTGTGAGTGTATGGAAGTGAATAAAGGCAGAGAATAACTCACTGTTTGAGGGAGTGAATTTAAACACTAAGCTAAAGGTAAAAAATAAATAAATAAATAACCATTACTTGACTTACTTACTCTCTGACCAGATATTGTCTGCTGTGATCGCATCAAAATATGACCCAGGTCATCATTGATATTGTCTCCATTAATACTCTGTTCTTCTCTGTCCAACACTGGCGATGTTCTTCCTGTTACTCTAAGCTCGAGGTGAATTTGGCCTTTGGCTGGAGTCTGAGGGCGCCTCTTTTAAATTAGGGCCTGATTGGATCAGCGTCACTTCACTGCCCTCCGTGCTGCCAACAAGACTGTGCAGTCAGCAAACTAAGCTGCTCACACACTAAAACCATCAGGATTTAGAATACACAGATAGGCGTATCTAAGCTACATATGCATGCATGCAAAGATCCTCTGAAAAGGAGGAAACACGTTTACTAAAATGCATCATCAGTTTTGGAAGCCTTTTTATATACTATGCTTTTTAAGTACATTTGTAAACAATGAGTGGGAGTTGGAACAAGAAGCCTTGACTTGTTATCCACCTGCTATCAAGGCTACACCGGAAGTCTTGAAAAACTGGCCACTGCAGCTGATTTAAACTCCAGTCACGCAGAGACTTTTATGTTACCTTTTCACTTTGTATCTGAGGTCAGCAAAAGAATGATACAGTGGATTGAAATTCTTCATTAAGCCTTAGTTTGTAAGCAGCAGATCCAAGTGCATCCCCTGTGAAGAAACGCACTGCTCACATCCTCCCTTTAATGAGGTGTGCTCAGAGGTGAGGGGGAAAAAGAAAATGAGCTGCTCCTGGGTTTGCATCTATGATACAAATTTACTTTCATGTTGACTGATCCGGGTTTTCATTGGCTGGCAAACCTTGCAATACATCCTCGTCAGTCAGACATGTAACAGACTTGCCAGATCACACAGTGTGAAATCCAGACAGCCTCTCAGTGCCGCAACACAGTTAGCTCACCATTCGCTATATGTCAGTGTTTGCCTTGCTTCCAAAACCCTGGATGTTCATCCAGAACTCTGAGTGCTGGTGTGTGTCTGAGCCTGTCTGAGTCAGTGTGCCGCTGCTCGTAAAGGCCGTAACACCAGTGGATTTGGATTTACAAGTCATGTACACTTTTCTTTAAAGCCCAGAAGAGAACAGCTTCTTTACACATCCGTCTGCACAATTAGGATTTGATCAAATGGGTTCATCCTGTCAAAAAAGCACTCATAGCGCCTTTCACTTTTAACCCCAAATTAACTGCATCTAGCAGTTTGAAGGGTTGAACAGCCAGTGGGTGGAGCCTCTGTGTGCCTGATGACTATATAAGGAAATCCCTTCTGACATCACACACATTTTTTTTTTACATACACTGATGTCCCTTTTGGAAATCTTTGGCCAGATTTAATATCAGTATCCACCAACAGTACAAATGGAAGAAAACAAGTGAAGCATAACAGGTCATCTTATTGTACTGAAATAATGAGTTTCAGCACTAAATTTGTAAAAGAAGCAGCATTCTGGTCACAGACTTACATCACGTAAGAAATTTCATGACACAAGACTGTTCTGTTATCTGCTGCTGAAAACACTGCTCAGCAGTACAGATTAAAGATGTTGCCCGTGGCTCGATAAGGCTGGGACTCCAACTTTAACAAACGACCCATCTCTTTGTGTCCACTAAAGCACAATATCCCTTTGCCCTTAGATCCACTGCGACACGGCGCAGAGCTGACTGTGCATCCTCAGCTGTGGCTGAGAGCAGGAGCTCAGTGTTTTTGAGTCAGCAGCAGGAAGACGCACAGAGATTTCATTCAGATCCACATTTAATTAAACTCTGCAAACTAGACTACGAGATTAGAGCTCAAATCCCACTAAAGGTCTTTACTTGAGTTTGATTCAGAGTAAGAGTCTCAATACTTGAAGCAAGAGTTTGAAAGGGAAAATTACAAAAATAAAAATAAATTAAAACAAACAAAAACAAAGCAACATATGAAGGTGTCATGGTCCTGGGCCACGTTGGCCCAGTATTCTGTGTTTTTGTACTTTTGTTCTTTCATTATGCCATGATTCCTAGGTTCTGTTAAGATGTCCCTTATTTTGGTTACCCCCTGTGTGCTCCTCTGTGTATCTGTGAGCCCTCGTTTCCCCTCCTTGTGTTTCATTCCATGTCTCCCCAGCCCGCTACGCCTGTGCCTTCCCCGTGCTCTCCTGTCTCTCTCTCCTCCCGTCTGCACCTCTGTACTTCCTGTTTTACTTTGACAGTCTCCCGTCAGTGTCGCGTTTTTCCTGCCATGTCTCGTTACGGTTATCTGTGTCAGCTGTGTTCCCCGTGTGTCCCCACTTCCCTCGTTAAGCCTCTGTGTATTTATGTGCATGTCTCTCTCAGTTCAGTGTCGCTTCGTCAACGTCTCTTTCCCGAACCTGTGTGCCTCCCTGTGTTCCCTCGGTCTTCTGTTAGCATTCCCAGTTTAGTTCTGTTTCATTGTATAGCCTGCAATAAAGCAGTGATTTTGAGTTCAGTTCCTGTCTCCGTGAGTTTTGCGTTTGGGTCCTCATCTGCCTCCACACAGCGAGTTCATGACAGTAGGATGGCGCAGTTATGTGTCATGGTTTTATATATTTCACAGGTGTATTTGTAGGACTGCACAGGCACGTTTGCCAGATAATGGTATTTGCTGATATCGGCCCTGTGGGTTCATAATAGATTACCTGTATATAAGATGGCATTTACAGTTACCAGTGGCTAAAATCAGCTTTGCACTAGAGAAATGTTTAAAAAAATGGGCGATGAAGCAAAGATTTGAGGTTTGAAACAGGTCAGTTAGCTCTCTGGAACAAAGATGTGGAAGATAAATGAGAAGAGAAAAAAAGGTAATTGGCAAGATTTTTATTTGAGAATTTTGTTAGAACAAGACAGACTTCAGTTTCAGAGAAACCCGGTGTGGAAGACACCTTTGGAAGTAAAGCAAAGAGATTTGTGCAGATTTCATGCCTTTTTCATGCTTTTGGGTTGGTCCCACCCAGATCCTATGGATGGCTGTGCAGGCTGTCGTCCACATGTTGTAGCTGTTTACTGTCACCAGGGTGCGATGTCACAAACAACTGCTCTGTGGGCTACTTTTGCTTGTGCTGCTGAAATAAAAAGTCAGTTTCTGTGCTTTTAGTTCGAGTCTGAAGCACAACAGCTCGAAAGCAAAGGGCTCCCTGCAGATTCATCCGCACTGAGCTGCATGCTTTTGGTTTTCTGGAGCACCGCACACAAGCATCTTTGCCAAGGTTGCAATCTTATGCAAACTGACACAAACACATATCTGTAAAATAGACTTTACATGGATCTGCACGGTCCACACTTTGCCTCGAATAAGTGAACGACTACGGACCACCATCAATGTGTGGAAGCTGCAGCACTTCATAGTTTATCACAGCCCTTGTCCTCTACAGCTCCTGTTTATGCTACAGGCAGCACATTATTCTATTGTAACACTGATGTGTTACACACAAATTAATCAAAGCATATCAGTATCAAATTAGAACATGACTGCAAAGTGCAAACATGTATGAGTGAAGAGATTTATATGCATTCATATTTTTCCTGGGTTGAGTTTGTCCTGCAAGTTCAGACCTGCTCACAAAACACCTGATCTGCACATATACACATCATACACATTTAACTTTACTATATCTATTTCCCCCAGTCTCCATCTCAGCTGTTACACACTTCCTGAGATAATTTCATTTGGACAATGTTATATATCCTATAGCTCTGCTGCACACGCTCAGTGGGGTATTAGCCTGTCCAGGGTGACATACTATGCTCTTCTTTTCTTTATCAAGGTGACTTACTATATTTAATTCCCCTCTTGCATTGAGCAGCATATACTTGTAAAGCCTGTTTGTTAAACTGACACTGATATCCCATTGTCTGTGGCTGCTGCTGAATGTCCTTCAGTTTACTGTTTAAAATCAGGAGGACTTTCATCTGTCGCCCTCACACACTTTCATTCCATTTCTTTCTCTTGTTTTTCTGGTTTAATACAGAAAAAAAGAACGGAAAAGAAATGAAAATGAGAAAATCTGACCCTCTGCTCGTCTGAATTAGCAAACCTCTGGAATGTTATCAGTCCACAGCGTGAAGCTGAATGAAACTAATTAAGCTGTCCAACAATATTTTCTGTGATCAGTGTGGAAATCAGATCCCACCGTGGCAAACTGTCCCTGTCACTGTACGACCACCAAAGTGTAAAGCCACCATGAGCTCACACCCGCGACCTCATATCACAATGTTCAGCACAGTGAAGCAGTCTGAAGCTCAACGGTTAGAAAACGCCTCTCATTCATCAAGAACCACTGCACACAGGAGCGAGAAAAGTGAGTAGGAGTGAGGTTTGTGAAGTGCAGAATGCAAAAATGCGAGTGGAGCTTTTTAACAAATAAATGTGGCGGCCAAATCTGAAACCAAAAGGCTTGGAAAACAAATAAGAGGCACTGAAAGCTCAAACATGCTGTGAAGCTGCGCACGAGGGAAAAAAGAGCAACCGGTGAGTGACAAACACCCACCGACAGGTGAAGTGTGCTTACTGACAAAATGGTGATAACATTGTGCCCACAAACAATTTTTTTAGTTTTACCAACATGCACAACTTTAGGGGACATTTCAACCGTGCAAACACGACAGCCAATACGAAGAGCGCCTCAAAGAGTTCCTGCACGCTTTATGGTGATTTAATGACAGCAAACAGTGAAGTGAGGCTCCTTACATCACAGGCAGGGCACTTCTGAAACTGAAGACTCTGCATATCAGACTCTGGCTGCCACAATTTAATACATTTAAGCAGAAGTTATTAATCAGTATCAAAGCAGCTGTGGATAATAGATAATTTAATAACTATCTGGAACCCATCACTTATCAAGAGGAACCTTTTTTCTTTCTTGGCCTCTAGTGAAACCTACAGTTATCCTGATAACATGCAGTTGATATCTGTGCCAAGGCTTCCCATGACTGCAGATAAATTAGAAAACGCCAATAAAAAGCTAAAGCGTTGGCAGCTGGTGGTCTTGAGATTACGTTTCAGAAAATGGATTCCTCTCTACGCTCCACGCAGACTGTTCCTGTAGCCCAGCCCTGCTTCGATTTAACCGCTGCAGGTCTCAGAACTCATTGATAACCCTAAAAACTAAACCTTATCAGCTTTTGTCTTGACGCATGCTCAATCATCCAGGTAAGAAAACCTCCAAATTAGTTAATGGTTAATGATAAAGGAACTGACCTCACAGCACATTGTTTGTCAGTGGTGCTAGTTTCAGTCATTGTGCAAATGTTTTGTTTTAAAAAGGCTGGTTAAACCTGCAGGTGGCTGAGGGTGAAGAAGTCCTCTGGATGAGTGAGGAAATGATCCTCCCACTGAAAACGCTAC